>NC_084626.1:44322612-44455112 GCF_033978795.1 Nerophis ophidion
TTTGTTAACGCCTTTGCTTAACAAGATGGCATCTCCCGGATGTACTTCGGCGTGGAGGGGCTCTTGGTAAAGATGGAACATTTGGCAAAAATACCGGACAATTCTGCAAATTTCATGGCTGGCTTACAGCGTGGTCACTCCGGGATCACTTACGACCGCCGGACAATTCTGGATGTGGATAGATCGGGCCGTTTTGGACTGAATGAGGCGTGTTTGCTAGACCGGCTAGCTAGCATGGGAATACTTTGCCGGCTACATCCAGCGGCCTGTGAAGCAGCGGAGTATATGTGTTGTCTGTCTATTTATGAATAATGCAGACCAGGAGTGTTGGCTGAGTTCTTAACGTTTACTTTCAGAGCGTGCATATCACAACATACAAGATGCCGTCATGGCAACACACAACCTATACCGGGCTACCGCGCATTCTCGTCACTCCTGTTGCATGCTGGGTAGGGTAGTTCTTTTATTCCCTGGCTCATAACATCACAATATATTACCATGTATATGATGCCTTCAGTTTATCAAAGCACCAAGCAAACAATCGGAAAATTCCCATCATATCAATTCCTAGATATGGCCATAATTATTTTAAGTGCACTACGCAGAATAAACACAACATTATTGATATTGCTACTACGGATAATTTAATCAAAAATTCCCTAAAACAGCCCACTACCTATAATATAAGTTTTTTAAACATAAGATCCTGATAAAAAAAAAATGTTTCTGCTGTTACCTCAGAAATTGCCTGTTCAGATGTTATGATTGTGGCTCAGAGATTTGTATGTAGATTATATTTATTTTCCATAACAAACAGGATAACTTAAATACCCTGGCAGTGGCAATAAGCTTAAATGTTTGTATTTACATTTTTGGAGTTGATTTTCATAAAATATGCTATTTAACTGCTACTGTTTAACAAGGACTGATTTAAATTGTGTTTGCACAACAAATGTTTTGGCGCTTTTGTTCATGTGGGAGAATATTCCAATAAAGGTGTGTATATATATGTAAATATATATATATGTAAATATATATATATACACACACACATACATAAATATATATGTATATATAAAAAATATATATTGATATATATATATATATATATATATATATATATATGTGTGTATATATATATAAAATATAAATGTATTCATTTTAACATTTTTGTTTACAAGTTAAAGGTGTTAAATGATGATGCAAGCATGTTTAACATTCCTTTCTTACATTAAGACAGGAATATAAATTGGTGTATTAGCTGACACACCCTCCTTCATCCACTAACACACCCTCCACCATCAACTGACACATCCTCCTTCATCAACTGACACACCCTCCACCATCAACTGACACATCCTCCTTCATCAACTGACACACCCTCCGCCATGGACTGACACACCCTCCTTCATCCACTAACACACCATCCGCCATCGACTGACACACCCACCGTCACACCCTCCACCATCAACTAACACACCCTCCACCACATCAACTAACACACCCTCCACCATCGACTGACACACCCTCCACCATCCACCGTCACACCCTCCACCATCGACTAACACACCCTCCATCATCCACCGTCACACCCTCCACCATCAACTAACACACCCTCCACCATCGACTGACACACCCTCCATAATCCACTAACACACCCTCCACTATTGACTAACACACCCTCCACCATCGACTGACACACCCTCTACCATCGACTGACACACCCTCCACCATTGACTGACACACCCTCCATAATCCACTAACACACCCTCCACTATTGACTAACACACCCTCCACCATCAACTGACACACCTTCCACCATCAACTGACACACCCTCCACCATCAACTGACACACCCTCCACCATCAACTGACACACCCTCCACCATCGACTGACACACCCTCCACCATTGACTGACACACCCTCCATAATCCACTAACACACCCTCCACTATTGACTAACACACCCTCCACCATCAACTGACACACCTTCCACCATCAACTGACACACCCTCCACCATCAACTGACACACCCTCCACCATCAACTGACACACCCTCCACCATCGACTGACACACCCTCCACCATTGACTGACACACCCTCCATAATCCACTAACACACCCTCCACTATTGACTAACACACCCTCCACCATCAACTGACACACCTTCCACCATCAACTGACACACCCTCCACCATCAACTGACACACCCTCCTTCATCCACTAACACACCCTCCGCCATCGACTGATACACCCTCCACCATCAACTAACACACCCTCCACCATTGACTGACACACCCGCCACCATCAACTAACACACCCTCCACCATCGACTGACACACCCTCTACCATCGACTGACACACCCTCCACCATCAACTGACACACCCTCCACCATCAACTAACACACCATCCACCATCGACTGACACACCCTCCACCATCCACCGTCACACCCTCCACCATCGACTGACACACCCTCCACCATCCACCGTCACACCCTCCACCATCGACTAACACACCCTCCACCATCGACTAACACACCCTCCACCATCCACCGTCACAACCTCCACCATGGACTGACACACCCTCCACCATCCACCGTCACACCCTCCACCATCCACCGTCAGACCCTCCACCATCGACTAACACACCCTCCACCATCCACCGTCACACCCTCCACCATCGACTAACACACCCTCCACCATCCACCGTCACACCCTCCACCATCGACTAACACACCCTCCACCATCCACCGTCACACCCTCCACCATCGACTAACACACCCTCCACCATCCACCGTCACACCCTCCACCATCGACTAACACACCCTCCACCATCAACTGACACACCCTCCACCATCGACTGACACACCCTCCACCATCAACTAACACACCCTCCACCATCAACTAACACACCCTCGACCATCGACTGACACACCTTCCACCATCCACCGTCACACCCTCCACCATCGACTAACACACCCTCCACCATCAACTGACACACCCTCCACCATCAACTAACACACCCTCCACCATCAACTAACACACCCTCCACCATCGACAGACACACCCTCCACCATCAACTAACACACCCTCCACCATCCACCGTCACACCCTCCACCATCGACTAACACACCCTCCACCATCCACAGTCACACCCTCCACCATCGACTAACACACCCTCCACCATCGACTAACACACCCTCCACCATCCACCGTCACACCCTCCACCATCAACTAACACACCCTCCACCATCGACTCACACACCCTCCGCCATCGACTGACACACCCTCCACCATCAACTAACACACCCTCCACCATCGACTCACACACCCTCCACCATCAACTAACACACCCTCCACCATCGACTCACACACCCTCCACCATCGACTGACACACCCTCCACCATCAACTAACACACCCTCCACCATCAACTAACACACCCTCCACCATCGACTGACACACCCTCCACCATCAACTAACACACCCTCCACCATCGACTAACACACCCTCCACCATCGACTGACACACCCTCCACCATCAACAAACACACCCTCCACCATCAACTAACACACCCTCCACCATCGACTGACACACCCTCCACCATCAACTAACACACCCTCCACCATCGACTCACACACCCTCCACCATCGACTGACACACCCTCCACCATCAACTAACACACCCTCCACCATCGACTGACACACCCTCCACCATCAACTAACACACCCTCCACCATCGACTCACACACCCTCCACCATCGACTGACACACCCTCCACCATCAACTAACACACCCTCCACCATCGACTGACACACCCTCTACCATCGACTGACACACCCTCCACCATCAACTAACACACCCTCCACCATCAACTGACACACCCTCCACCATCAACTGACACACCCTCCACCATCAACTAACACACCATCCACCATCGACTGACACACCCTCCACCATCCACCGTCACACCCTCCACCATCGACTGACACACCCTCCACCATCCACCGTCACACCCTCCACCATCGACTAACACACCCTCCACCATCGACTAACACACCCTCCACCATCCACCGTCACACCCTCCACCATGGACTGACACACCCTCCACCATCAACTGACACACCCTCCACCATCAACTGACACACCCTCCACCATCAACTAACACACCCTCCACCATCAACTAACACACCCTCCACCATCGACTGACACACCCTCCACCATCAACTGACACACCCTCCACCATCTACTAACACACCCTCCACCATCAACTAACACACCCTCCACCATCGACTGACACACCCTCCACCATCGACTGACACACCCTCCACCATCAACTAACACACCCTCCACCATCCACCGTCACACCCTCCACCATCGACTAACACACCCTCCACCATCGACTGACACACCCTCCACCATCAACTAACACACCCTCCACCATCCACCGTCACACCCTCCACCATCGACTAACACACCCTCCACCATCCACCGTCACACCCTCCACCATCGACTGACACACCCTCCACCATCAACTAACACACCCTCCACCATCAACTAACACACCCTCCACCATCGACAGACACACCCTCCACCATCCACCGTCACACCCTCCACCATGGACTGACACACCCTCCACCATCCACCGTCCCACCCTCCACCATCCACCGTCACACCCTCCACCATCGATTAACACACCCTCCACCATCCACCGTCACACCCTCCACCATCGACTAACACACCCTCCACCATCCACCGTCACACCCTCCACCATCGACTAACACACCCTCCACCATCAACTAACACACCCTCCACCATCGACTGACACACCCTCCACCATCAACTAACACACCCTGCACCATCCACCGTCACACCCTCCACCATCGACTAACACACCCTCCACCATCGACTAACACACCCTCCACCATCCACCGTCACACCCTCCACCATGGACTGACACACCCTCCACCATCCACCGTCACACCCTCCACCATCGACTAACACACCCTCCACCATCGACTAACACATCCTCCACCATCCACCGTCACACCCTCCACCATCGACTGACACACCCTCCACCATCGACTCACACACCCTCCACCATCCACCGTCACACCCTCCACCATCGACTAACACACCCTCCACCATCGACTAACACACCCTCCACCATCCACCGTCACACCCTCCACCATGGACTGACACACCCTCCACCATCCACCGTCACACCCTCCACCATCGACTAACACACCCTCCACCATCAACTAACACACCCTCCACCATCCACCGTCACACCCTCCACCATCGACTAACACACCCTCCACCATCCACCGTCACACCCTCCACCATCGACTGACACACCCTCCACCATCAACTAACACACCCTCCACCATCAACTAACACACCCTCCACCATCGACTCACACACCCTCCACCATCGACTAACACACCCTCCACCATCCACCGTCACACCCTCCACCATGGACTGACACACCCTCCACCATCCACCGTCCCACCCTCCACCATACACCGTCACACCCTCCACCATCGATTAACACACCCTCCACCATCCACCGTCACACCCTCCACCATCGACTAACACACCCTCCACCATCAACTAACACACCCTCCACCATCAACTGACACACCCTCCTTCATCCACTAACACACCCTCCGCCATCGACTGATACACCCTCCACCATCAACTAACACACCCTCCACCATTGACTGACACACCCGCCACCATCAACTAACACACCCTCCACCATCGACTGACACACCCTCTACCATCGACTGACACACCCTCCACCATCAACTGACACACCCTCCACCATCAACTAACACACCATCCACCATCGACTGACACACCCTCCACCATCCACCGTCACACCCTCCACCATCGACTGACACACCCTCCACCATCCACCGTCACACCCTCCACCATCGACTAACACACCCTCCACCATCGACTAACACACCCTCCACCATCCACCGTCACAACCTCCACCATGAACTGACACACCCTCCACCATCCACCGTCACACCCTCCACCATCCACCGTCAGACCCTCCACCATCGACTAACACACCCTCCACCATCCACCGTCACACCCTCCACCATCGACTAACACACCCTCCACCATCCACCGTCACACCCTCCACCATCGACTAACACACCCTCCACCATCCACCGTCACACCCTCCACCATCGACTAACACACCCTCCACCATCCACCGTCACACCCTCCACCATCGACTAACACACCCTCCACCATCAACTGACACACCCTCCACCATCGACTGACACACCCTCCACCATCAACTAACACACCCTCCACCATCAACTAACACACCCTCGACCATCGACTGACACACCTTCCACCATCCACCGTCACACCCTCCACCATCGACTAACACACCCTCCACCATCAACTGACACACCCTCCACCATCAACTAACACACCCTCCACCATCAACTAACACACCCTCCACCATCGACAGACACACCCTCCACCATCAACTAACACACCCTCCACCATCCACCGTCACACCCTCCACCATCGACTAACACACCCTCCACCATCCACAGTCACACCCTCCACCATCGACTAACACACCCTCCACCATCGACTAACACACCCTCCACCATCCACCGTCACACCCTCCACCATCAACTAACACACCCTCCACCATCGACTCACACACCCTCCACCATCGACTGACACACCCTCCACCATCAACTAACACACCCTCCACCATCGACTCACACACCCTCCACCATCAACTAACACACCCTCCACCATCGACTCACACACCCTCCACCATCGACTGACACACCCTCCACCATCAACTAACACACCCTCCACCATCAACTAACACACCCTCCACCATCGACTGACACACCCTCCACCATCAACTAACACACCCTCCACCATCGACTAACACACCCTCCACCATCGACTGACACACCCTCCACCATCAACAAACACACCCTCCACCATCAACTAACACACCCTCCACCATCGACTGACACACCCTCCACCATCAACTAACACACCCTCCACCATCGACTCACACACCCTCCACCATCGACTGACACACCCTCCACCATCAACTAACACACCCTCCACCATCGACTGACACACCCTCCACCATCAACTAACACACCCTCCACCATCGACTCACACACCCTCCACCATCGACTGACACACCCTCCACCATCAACTAACACACCCTCCACCATCGACTGACACACCCTCTACCATCGACTGACACACCCTCCACCATCAACTAACACACCCTCCACCATCAACTGACACACCCTCCACCATCAACTGACACACCCTCCACCATCAACTAACACACCATCCACCATCGACTGACACACCCTCCACCATCCACCGTCACACCCTCCACCATCGACTGACACACCCTCCACCATCCACCGTCACACCCTCCACCATCGACTAACACACCCTCCACCATCGACTAACACACCCTCCACCATCCACCGTCACACCCTCCACCATGGACTGACACACCCTCCACCATCAACTGACACACCCTCCACCATCAACTGACACACCCTCCACCATCAACTAACACACCCTCCACCATCAACTAACACACCCTCCACCATCGACTGACACACCCTCCACCATCGACTAACACATCCTCCACCATCCACCGTCACACCCTCCACCATCGACTGACACACCCTCCACCATCGACTCACACATCCTCCACCATCCACCGTCACACCCTCCACCATCGACTGACACACCCTCCACCATCGACTCACACACCCTCCACCATCCACCGTCACACCCTCCACCATCGACTAACACACCCTCCACCATCGACTAACACACCCTCCACCATCCACCGTCACACCCTCCACCATGGACTGACACACCCTCCACCATCCACCGTCACACCCTCCACCATCGACTAACACACCCTCCACCATCAACTAACACACCCTCCACCATCCACCGTCACACCCTCCACCATCGACTAACACACCCTCCACCATCCACCGTCACACCCTCCACCATCGACTGACACACCCTCCACCATCAACTAACACACCCTCCACCATCAACTAACACACCCTCCACCATCGACTCACACACCCTCCACCATCGACTAACACACCCTCCACCATCCACCGTCACACCCTCCACCATGGACTGACACACCCTCCACCATCCACCGTCCCACCCTCCACCATACACCGTCACACCCTCCACCATCGATTAACACACCCTCCACCATCCACCGTCACACCCTCCACCATCGACTAACACACCCTTTACCATCAACTAACACACCCTCCACCATCAACTGACACACCCTCCTTCATCCACTAACACACCCTCCGCCATCGACTGATACACCCTCCACCATCAACTAACACACCCTCCACCATTGACTGACACACCCGCCACCATCAACTAACACACCCTCCACCATCGACTGACACACCCTCTACCATCGACTGACACACCCTCCACCATCAACTGACACACCCTCCACCATCAACTAACACACCATCCACCATCGACTGACACACCCTCCACCATCCACCGTCACACCCTCCACCATCGACTGACACACCCTCCACCATCCACCGTCACACCCTCCACCATCGACTAACACACCCTCCACCATCGACTAACACACCCTCCACCATCCACCGTCACAACCTCCACCATGGACTGACACACCCTCCACCATCCACCGTCACACCCTCCACCATCCACCGTCAGACCCTCCACCATCGACTAACACACCCTCCACCATCCACCGTCACACCCTCCACCATCGACTAACACACCCTCCACCATCCACCGTCACACCCTCCACCATCGACTAACACACCCTCCACCATCCACCGTCACACCCTCCACCATCGACTAACACACCCTCCACCATCCACCGTCACACCCTCCACCATCGACTAACACACCCTCCACCATCAACTGACACACCCTCCACCATCGACTGACACACCCTCCACCATCAACTAACACACCCTCCACCATCAACTAACACACCCTCGACCATCGACTGACACACCTTCCACCATCCACCGTCACACCCTCCACCATCGACTAACACACCCTCCACCATCAACTGACACACCCTCCACCATCAACTAACACACCCTCCACCATCAACTAACACACCCTCCACCATCGACAGACACACCCTCCACCATCAACTAACACACCCTCCACCATCCACCGTCACACCCTCCACCATCGACTAACACACCCTCCACCATCCACAGTCACACCCTCCACCATCGACTAACACACCCTCCACCATCGACTAACACACCCTCCACCATCCACCGTCACACCCTCCACCATCAACTAACACACCCTCCACCATCGACTCACACACCCTCCACCATCGACTGACACACCCTCCACCATCAACTAACACACCCTCCACCATCGACTCACACACCCTCCACCATCAACTAACACACCCTCCACCATCGACTCACACACCCTCCACCATCGACTGACACACCCTCCACCATCAACTAACACACCCTCCACCATCAACTAACACACCCTCCACCATCGACTGACACACCCTCCACCATCAACTAACACACCCTCCACCATCGACTAACACACCCTCCACCATCGACTGACACACCCTCCACCATCAACAAACACACCCTCCACCATCAACTAACACACCCTCCACCATCGACTGACACACCCTCCACCATCAACTAACACACCCTCCACCATCGACTCACACACCCTCCACCATCGACTGACACACCCTCCACCATCAACTAACACACCCTCCACCATCGACTGACACACCCTCCACCATCAACTAACACACCCTCCACCATCGACTCACACACCCTCCACCATCGACTGACACACCCTCCACCATCAACTAACACACCCTCCACCATCGACTGACACACCCTCTACCATCGACTGACACACCCTCCACCATCAACTAACACACCCTCCACCATCAACTGACACACCCTCCACCATCAACTGACACACCCTCCACCATCAACTAACACACCATCCACCATCGACTGACACACCCTCCACCATCCACCGTCACACCCTCCACCATCGACTGACACACCCTCCACCATCCACCGTCACACCCTCCACCATCGACTAACACACCCTCCACCATCGACTAACACACCCTCCACCATCCACCGTCACACCCTCCACCATGGACTGACACACCCTCCACCATCAACTGACACACCCTCCACCATCAACTGACACACCCTCCACCATCAACTAACACACCCTCCACCATCAACTAACACACCCTCCACCATCGACTGACACACCCTCCACCATCAACTGACACACCCTCCACCATCTACTAACACACCCTCCACCATCAACTAACACACCCTCCACCATCGACTGACACACCCTCCACCATCAACTAACACACCCTCCACCATCGACTGACACACCCTCCACCATCAACTAACACACCCTCCACCATCCACCGTCACACCCTCCACCATCGACTAACACACCCTCCACCATCCACCGTCACACCCTCCACCATCGACTGACACACCCTCCACCATCAACTAACACACCCTCCACCATCAACTAACACACCCTCCACCATCGACAGACACACCCTCCACCATCCACCGTCACACCCTCCACCATGGACTGACACACCCTCCACCATCCACCGTCCCACCCTCCACCATCCACCGTCACACCCTCCACCATCGATTAACACACCCTCCACCATCCACCGTCACACCCTCCACCATCGACTAACACACCCTCCACCATCCACCGTCACACCCTCCACCATCGACTAACACACCCTCCACCATCAACTAACACACCCTCCACCATCGACTGACACACCCTCCACCATCAACTAACACACCCTGCACCATCCACCGTCACACCCTCCACCATCGACTAACACACCCTCCACCATCGACTAACACACCCTCCACCATCCACCGTCACACCCTCCACCATGGACTGACACACCCTCCACCATCCACCGTCACACCCTCCACCATCGACTAACACACCCTCCACCATCGACTAACACATCCTCCACCATCCACCGTCACACCCTCCACCATCGACTGACACACCCTCCACCATCGACTCACACACCCTCCACCATCCACCGTCACACCCTCCACCATCGACTAACACACCCTCCACCATCGACTAACACACCCTCCACCATCCACCGTCACACCCTCCACCATGGACTGACACACCCTCCACCATCCACCGTCACACCCTCCACCATCGACTAACACACCCTCCACCATCAACTAACACACCCTCCACCATCCACCGTCACACCCTCCACCATCGACTAACACACCCTCCACCATCCACCGTCACACCCTCCACCATCGACTGACACACCCTCCACCATCAACTAACACACCCTCCACCATCAACTAACACACCCTCCACCATCGACTCACACACCCTCCACCATCGACTAACACACCCTCCACCATCCACCGTCACACCCTCCACCATGGACTGACACACCCTCCACCATCCACCGTCCCACCCTCCACCATCCACCGTCACACCCTCCACCATCGATTAACACACCCTCCACCATCCACCGTCACACCCTCCACCATCGACTAACACACCCTCCACCATCAACTAACACACCCTCCACCATCGACTGACACACCCTCCACCATCAACTAACACACCCTGCACCATCCACCGTCACACCCTCCACCATCGACTAACACACCCTCCACCATCCACCGTCACACCCTCCACCATGGACTGACACACCCTCCACCATCCACCGTCACACCCTCCCCCATCGACTAACACACCCTCCACCATCGACTAACACACCCTCCACCATCCACCGTCACACCCTCCACCATCGACTGACACACCCTCCACCATCGACTCACACACCCTCCACCATCCACCGTCACACCCTCCACCATCGACTAACACACCCTCCACCATCGACTAACACACCCTCCACCATCCACCGTCACACCCTCCACCATCGACTGACACACCCTCCACCATCGACTCACACACCCTCCACCATCCACCGTCACACCCTCCACCATCGACTAACACACCCTCCACCATCGACTAACACACCCTCCACCATCCACCGTCACACCCTCCACCATGGACTGACACACCCTCCACCATCCACCGTCACACCCTCCACCATCGACTAACACACCCTCCACCATCCACCGTCACACCCTCCACCATCGACTAACACACCCTCCACCATCGACTAACACACCCTCCACCATCCACCGTCACACCCTCCACCATCGACTAACACACCCTCCACCATCCACAGTCACACCCTCCACCATCGACTAACACACCCTCCACCATCGACTGACACACCCTCCACCATCGACTGACACACCCTCCACCATCAACTAACACACCCTCCACCATCAACTGACACACCCTCCACCATCAACTAACACACCCTCCACCATCGACTCACACACCCTCCACCATCCACCGTCACACCCTCCACCATCGACTAACACACCCTCCACCATCGACTAACACACCCTCCACCATCCACCGTCACACCCTCCACCATGGACTGACACACCCTCCACCATCCACCGTCACACCCTCCACCATCGACTAACACACCCTCCACCATCGACTAACACACCCTCCACCATCCACCGTCACACCCTCCACCATCGACTAACACACCCTCCACCATCGACTCACACACCCTCCACCATCCACCGTCACATCCTCCACCATCGACTAACACACCCTCCACCATCGACTAACACACCCTCCACCATCCACCGTCACACCCTCCACCATGGACTAACACACCCTCCACCATCCACCGTCACACCCTCCACCATCGACTAACACACCCTCCACCATCCACCGTCACACCCTCCACCATCGACTAACACACCCTCCACCATCGACTGACACACCCTCCACCATCGACTGACACACCCTCCACCATCGACTGACACACCCTCCACCATCGACTAACACACCCTCCACCATCGACTGACACACCCTCCACCATCGACTGACACACCCTCCACCATCGACTGACACACCCTCCACCATCGACTGACACACCCTCCACCATCAACTAACACACCCTCCACCATCGACTGACACACCCTCCACCATCGACTCACACACCCTCCACCACACCCTCCATCCAGACATAATGTGCTCCCATGTGCTAGTTGATATTATTGTGTTGAAAATTAATTGCTACTTTTTTTAATGTTCTGCATCTTTTCAAAGTGAGCTAATAAGATTGCATTGGATCTTAATTTGGGGATTGTGACGAGCATCATGGAATTTAATCCTTGGAGAATTTCCGCGGCGTAAGCGCTGACAAAAACATGTTTGACCTTCCGTACACAAAGTCTGTTTCTTCTTCATGGAAGAAAAGCAAGCTAGAAAGTGTGGGAAGTTGCTGTTTTTTTTTTTTTTTGGCTCCATGTTAATCTCACCACGTCTACAGACCCCGCCCCCCCCCACCCACACACCCACACCCCCCAGCACCCCGACACTGTCCTGCCCACAGCAAGGCCGTCTGTCCGTGACCCTTCCTCGACTCCTTCACTTCCTAATCCTTTAAACGTAGGCAAAGCCTGAAATGATGAGGAGTCGGCCTTCTTTTTTCATGCACCTGAAGCTCCTTTTGTTTCTGCAGGTTCCCCGTGGTCAGCAGGGTCCACCTCAGGACACCGTCGGGGGTCCTGGGGCGAGCGGAGTGCTCTCAGACTGCGTTTGTAGGATTTCATGCAAAAAAAAGTCCACTTTTTAAAGCTAAAAGCCATTAATACCTACCGTATTTTCCCAGTGTCCGAACTAGACCATGTTTCCCCAAGCTTCGACCCCTGTGGCTTATACAAAGGTGCGGCTAATGTAATCTTCGCTAACGACCACAATATTTTGCATATACTGACATACTGTCTGTCACGAAGTGGTGGTGACGAACCCCGAGATGACAGGCTTGGTTTTAGGTTCAAAAACAAAAAAAGGCAAGGAAAACACAAACCAGAAACCAGAAAACAGCAAACAGGAAAGAGCTCTCAGCTTCCCATAAAAAAGGCAGTCCACAACATACAGCAAACAATACTCCAGCACTCACTGGAGGGTAAGGCAGGTTTAAATAATGCTTCTGATTAGTGCTCAGGCAGCAAGTGAACATTAAAGGGGAACATTATCACCAAACCTATGTAAGCGTCAATATATACCTTGATGTTGCAGAAAAAAGACCATGTATTTTTTTAACCGATTTCCGAACTCTAAATGGGTGAATTTTGGCAAATTAAACGCCTTTCTGTTTATCGGTCTTTTAGCGATGACGTCAGAACGTGACGTCACCGAGGTAACACACCCGCCATATTCATTTTCACATTCCAAACACCGGGTCTCAGCTCTGTTATTTTCCGTTTTTTCGACTATTTTTTGGAACCTTGGAGACATCATGCCTCGTCGGTGTGTTGTCGGAGGGTGTAACAACACTAACAGGGAGGGATTCAAGTTGCACCACTGGCAAGAAATCTGCCGCCAGACCCCCATTGAATGTACCAGAGTGTCTCCACATTTGACCGGCGATGCTAAGGCAGACATGGCACAGAGATGTATGGATAACCTGCAGATGCATTTGCAACCATTAAGTCAACGAAATCACAAAGGTGAGTTTTGTTGATGTTGTTGACTTATGTGCTAATCAGACATATTTGGTCACGGCATGACTGCCAGCTAATCGATACTAACATGCTATTTACCCTAGCTGTATGTACATTTGAAACTAGATACCCACATTTAATGCGAAACAAACACTTACCAATCGACGGATTTAAGTTGCTCCAGTGTCACAAGATGCGAAAGTCCTGATCGTTTGGTCCGCACATTTTACCGACGATGCTAATAAGGCAGCCATGCTATGGGCCACTTTATTAGGTACACCCACGCTATGGCCGAATAGCGTCAATAGCTATTCGCTCAATAGCTTCAATTTCTTCTTCAGTTTCGTTTTCGCTATCTGCCTCCATACTCCGACCATCTGTTTCAATACATGCGTAATCTGTTGAATCCAGGGGTGCCCACACTTTTTCTGCAGGCGAGCTACTTTTCAATTGACCAACTCGAGGGGATCTACCTCATTTATATATATCATTTACATTTATTTATTTATGAAAGAGACATTTTTGTAAACAAGTTAAATGTGTTTAATGATAATACAAGCATGTGTAACACATATAGATGTCTTTCTTTCACAAAGACAAGAATATAAGTTGGTGTATTACCTGATTCTGATGACTTGCATTGATTGGAATCAGACAGTAATGATGATAACGCCCACATTTTCAAATGGAGGAGAAAAAAAGTTGTCCTTTCTGTACAATACCACATGAAAGTGGTTGGTTTTTGGCATCTAATTCATCCAGCTTCCATACACTTTACAAGAAAAACATTGGCGGCAAATTCCGTAGCTTGCTTTATTGACATTCACGGCACCCGAGGGTCTTGTGAGATGACGCTGGCTGCTGCCAGTTCATTATTATGAAAAAATGACAGAGAGGAAGGCGAGAAACACTTTTTATTTCAACAGACTTTCGCGCCGTCCCTTCCGTCAAAACTCTAAAGGCCGACTGCACATTTCCTATCTTCACAATAAAAGCCCTGCTTCATGCTGCCTGCGCCAACAAAATAAGAGTCTCGGAAAGCTGGCGTGCACATCACTTGTGCACGCCAGCTTTCTGAGGGATCGCTTGTGCACGCCAGTTTTCCGAGACTCTGTATTTAGTTAGCGCAGGCAGCATCAGGGGTAGGGAACCTATGGCTCTAGAGCCAGATGTGGCTCTTTTGATGACTGCATCTGGCTCTCGGATAAATCTGAGCTGACATTGCTTAGCACGATAAGTAATGAGTAATTCCTCTTGTAATCACAGTGTTTTAAAAATAATGTTCAAAATATAAAATATTCTCATGCATTTTTAATCCATCCACCCGTTTTCTACCGCACCTGTTCAAGAAGTTGCGTTAATGGTAAGAAGTTATTTCATTATTATTGGTTAGTGTAGGGCTTGCCCTCCTGGGGGTTCTTCAGACCACCAAGCACCGACATGAGAGCCTGTTCAAGGGTTACAATATTGTTTTATTTTTCAAAAGTCTCTCAGTTGCTTTCCAGCAATTGTCTTGTTTGCTATTGTCCTCACTTGGCTCAGGCTCCAGCCTTAACCCCGTCTCTTTTACTGGCTGCTGCGTATAACAGAGCGACAGGTGATTAGTTAACAAGACCCAGGTGGGCCATCTACGCATCTGTCGCTGATTTTGAGGCCGATCCTGGCAACACCCCGCTTCGCTGCATGCCCGCAGACCACGCCACCCTCCACAGTTAGCTTCAGAATAACAATGTTGGTCTTACTTAAAAATGCACGCTTTTAGTTTTGTTCGGTGTTAAAAAGAATATTATCTGGCTCTTACGGAATTATATTTTAAGATATTTGATTCTTGGCTCTCTCGGCCAAAAAGGTTCCCGACCCCTGCCCTAGCGTGTTCAATATTCAATGCAAATCTTGTCTTGATTCTGTTCATAACTTTTATGGACAGAATTTCTAGGCGCAGTCAAGGCGTTGAGGGGTTCCGGTTTGGCGACCGCAGGATTAGGTCTCTGCTTTTTGCAGATGATGTGGTCCTGATGGCTTCATCTGACCGGGATCTTCAGCTCTCACTGGATCAGTTTGCAGCCGAGTGTGAAGCGACCGGAATGAGAATCAGCACCTCAAAGTCCGAGTCCATGGTTGTCGCCCGGAAAAGGGTGGAATGCCATCTCCGGGTTGGGGAGGAGACCCTGCCCCAAGTGGAGGAGTTCAAGTACCTAGGAGTCTTGTTCACGAGTGAGGGAAGAGTGGATCGTGAGATCGACAGGCGGATCGGTGCGGCGTCTTCAGTAATGCGGACGTTGTATCGATCCGTTGTGGTGAAGAAGGAGCTGAGCCGAAAGGCAAAGCTCTCAATTTACCGGTCGATCTACGTTCCCATCCTCACCTATGGTCATGAGCTTTGGGTCATGACCGAAAGGATAAGATCACGGGTACAAGCGGCCGAAATGAGTTTCCTCCGCCGGGTGGCGGGGCTCTCCCTTAGAGATAGGGTGAGAAGCTCTGCCATCCAGGAGGAACTCAAAGTAAAGCCGCTGCTCCTCCACATGGAGAGGAGCCAGATGAGGTGGTTCGGGCATCTGGTCAGGATGCCACCCGAACGCCTCCCTAGGGAGGTGTTTAGGGCACGTCCAACCGGTAGGAGGCCACGGGGAAGACCCAGGACACGTTGGGAAGACTATGTCTCCCGGCTGGTCTGGGAACTCCTCGGGATCCCCCGGGAAGAGCTAGACCAGAGGTGCCCATTACGTCGATCGCGAGCTACCAGTCGACCGCGGGGGGTGTGTCAGTCGATCTCCAGCCAGGCTTTTAAAAAAAATAGATCTAAAAATGAGTGATCATCAATCTTCACCAAGACGTCACTTAAATGACATTCACGGTACCGGAGGGTCTTGTGAGATGACGCTGGCTGCTGCAAGATCATTATTATGAAAATATGACCGAGAGGAAGGCGAGAAACACTTTTTATTTCAACAGACTCTCGCGCCGTACCTTCCGTCAAAACTCTAAAGGCCGACTGCACATTTCCTATCTTCACAATAAAAGCCCTGCTTCATGCTGCCCGCGCTAACTAAATACAGAGTCTGGGAAAACTGGCGTGCACAAGCGATCCCTCAGAAAGCTGGCGTGCACATCACTTGTGCACGCCAGCTTTCCGAGACTCTTATTTTCTTAGCGCAGGCAGCATGAAGCAGGGCTTTTATTGTGAAGATAGGAAATGTGCAGTCGGCCTTTAGAGTTTTGACGGAAGGGACGGCGCGAAAGTCTGTTGAAATAAAAAGTGTTTCTCGCCTTCCTCCCTGTCATTTTTTCATAATAATGAACTGGCAGCAGCCAGCGTCATCTCACAAGACCCTCGGGTGCCGTGAATGTCAATCAAGCAAGCTACGGAATTTGCCGCCAATGTTTTTCTTGTAAAGTGTATGGAAGCTGGATGAATTAGATGCCAAAAACCAACCACTTTCATGTGGTATTGTACGGAAAGGACAACTTTTTTTCTCCTCCATTTGAAAATGTGGGCGTTATCATCATTACTGTCTGATTCCAATCAATGCAAGTCATCAGAATCAGGTAATACACCAACTTATATTCTTGTCTTCGTGAAAGAAAGACATCTATATGTGTTACACATGCTTGTATTATCGTTAAACACATTTAACTTGTTTACAAAAATGTCTCTTTCATAAATAAATAAATACAAATGATATATATAAATGAGGTAGATCCCCTCGAGTTGGTCAATTGAAAAGTAGCTCGCCTGCAGAAAAAGTGTGGGCACCCCTTAGCTAGACGAAGTGGCTGGGGAGAGGGAAGTCTGGGTATCCCTGCTTAGGCTGTTGCCCCCGCGACCTGACCTCGGATAAGCGGAAGAAGATGGATCTTGTTTGGGTCCCTATTAAAAGGTTAATTTGTTCAACCTTGACCCGCGGCTTTGTTCAGTTTTAAATTTCGGCCCCACTCTGTATTTGAGTTTGACACCCCCGCCTTACACGGTTTGACAACATTTCAGTTGCACGTTTCGGTCCTTGTCGGATGACGTAAAAGCCTCGCTGCTGACCTCCTCTCAGGGTGTTGTCAAACACGCCCCCGTGCAAAAAAACTGCGCCTGAAACGGTGAGCTCACCGCCAAACAACCCCACCCCTCTCCGCCGGGAGACATATTTAATTTAATTAAGGCCTGTCAACGCTATTGATTTTGGCATTTTCAATTACGGCCCCGGCAGTTTATGGGCTCCACGGGCTGCGGATCTACTGATCTGTGATGAGGGGGGGGGGGGGGGGGGCCCTATCAGCGCGGCACCACATGGACCAGGAGCCTCTTTGTCTTCCTTATGGGCCCGCTCCCCCCCTCCCCTCGGCCATAATTAATCCCTCATTAGACAGCTCTTTATTGTTGCATTTGTGCACTTCATAACCAAATTGGGCAGATTAATTGCAACAGAATCCAGAAATTGGGTGAAAAATGACCTTTTTTTAATCACCCCCGGCTTTTATGGCGCCCGCGGTTCTTTGGCCGGGGGGGAATATTTCACACCCGGAGCCATGAACTCCTATCGGGATGCCCTCATTCAAATGTTCCCGGCAGATAAATTGTCCCTCAAAGTCCTAATTGCAAAAGTCAACCCTACAAATTCCTGCCTTTTTATTTACGGCGGTGGCCTTTTGCCCGCCGTGTGTTTGTCAGCGGCCGCCTGCTGCGACTCGGCGAGTGTGCACGCCGGAGATAAAAATAAAATAGGCAATAAAAGAGTGTGATGGTGTGGGCGAGGCGGCCCTTACTGTTTCGAATCTTCGCTGTTATTTACACCCTTTGGTCGTGGGGCTGTAAAAGTGTAACAAGCTATTTGCTTAACACCTTTTTACAGCTTTTATTTAAGTGGCGACTAAAAGACTAGTCGCCCCTGGCACTTAATAAAAAATATCTCCCGGGCAAAGGCACATTTAAGCAAAAACGTCAATGACTATTGCGGTCACACTCAACGTCTTATCTCAGTCACAGTAAGTGTTTTTGTTATTCATGCCATAGTGCAAGTTTTTGTTTTCTTTAGTCAAGTTTGTTCTCCCCCATTGTGCACGCCTTTTGTTTACTTTCTTTTTTTGTAGTTTGTTAATGTTAAAATAAATCATGTACTTACATTCACGTCTTGCCCGTGCCAACTTTCCTTTGCCCGGTAAAACAATCCACGCCCAGGTCCAAGTAGTGACATTCCCTGGTTTTAAGAGTTATTTACCATATTTGTCAGACTATAAGGCTCACTGGTATATAAACCTCACTCACTACATTTCTTCTGGGGGGGGGGGGTAAAATCCTCATATTTATTGTTTCATAAGATTTTCATAAGATTTCATAGATTTAATTTTCATAAGATTTTACAGCTTTTATTTAAGTGGCGACTAAAAGACTAGTCACCACATTATTATTTAAGCCTGTCTGTTTCTGTTCTTCGTCCTGGCAATATCAACTCCTGCACCCTTTTTTTCCTCATATACTTGTCTTATCTCAGTCACAGTAAGTGTTTTTGTTATTCATGCCATAGTACAAGTTTTTGTTTTCTTTAGTCAAGTTTGTTCTCCGCCATTGTGCACGCCTTTTGTTTGCTTTCTTTTTTTGTAGTTTGTTCATGTTAAAATAAATTATGTACTTACATTCACGTCTTGCCCGTGCCAACTTTCCTTTGCCCGGAAAAACAATCCACGCCCAGGTCCGAGTAGTGACATTCCCTAGTTTTAAGTGTTATTTACCATATTTGTCTCACTGGTATATAAGCCTCACTCACTACATTTCTTTTGGGGGGGGTAAAATCCTCATATTTATTGTTTCATAAGATTTTCATAAGATTTCATAGATTTCATTTTCATAAGATTTTACAGCTTTTATTTAAGTGGCGACTAAAAGACTAGTCGCCCCTGGCACTAAATAAAAAATATCTGACGGGCAAAGGCACATTTAAGCGAAAACGTCAATGACTATTGCGGTCACACTCAACGTTACACATCTCGGGCATCTTTCAATCCAATTCGGTTTAAGAAAAAATAAACTATGTGATCATGTTTTGTTTTAGTCATGTTGTGTTTTTTTTTTTTTCGCCACTCAGTCCCTGTTTTTGCACTTCCTGGTTTGTTTTGTCACCATGACTACCCGTTAGTTTGCACCTTGTCCTCATGTCTCACACCTGTTTTGACTAATCACCACAGTATTATTTAAGCCTGTCTGTTTCTGTTCTTCGTCCTGGCGATATCAACTCCTGCACCCATGATATCCATGCTGCTTTTTTCCTCATATCCTTGTCGTATCTCAGTCACAGTAAGTGTTTTTGTTATTCATGCCATAGTGCAAGTTTTGTTTTCTTTAGTCAAGTTTGTTCTCCCCCATTGTGCACGCCTTTTGTTTGCTTTCTTTTTTTGTAGTTTGTTAATGTTAAAATGAATTATGTATTTACATTCACGTCTTGTCCGTGCCAACTTTCCTTTGCCCGGAAAAACAATCCACGCCCAAGTCTGAGTAGTGACATTCCCTAGTTTTAAGAGTTATTTACCATATTTGTCTCACTGGTATATAAGCCTCACTCACTACATTTCTTTTGGGGGCGGGGTAAAATCCTCATATTTATTGTTTCATAAGATTTTCATAAGATTTCATTTTCATAAGATTTTACAGCTTTTATTTAAGTGGCGACTAAAAGACTAGTCGCCTCTGGCACTTAATAAAAAATATCTCCCGGGCAAAGGCACATTTAAGCGAAAACTTCAATGACTATTGCAGTCACACTCAACGTTACACATCTCGGGCATCTTTCAATCCAATTCGGTTTAAGAAAAAATAAACTATGTGATCATGTTTTGTTTTAGTCATGTTCTGTTTGTTTTTTTTGCCACTCAGTCCCTGTTTTTGCACTTCCTGGTTTGTTTTGTCACCATGACTACCCATTAGTTTGCACCTGTCCTCATGTCTCACACCTGATTTGACTAATCACCACAGTATTATTTAAGCCTGTCTGTTTCTGTTCTTCGTCCTGGCAATATCAACTCCTGCACCCTTTTTTTCCTCATATCCTTGTCTTATCTCAGTCACAGTAAGTGTTTTTGTTATTCATGCCATAGTGCAAGTTGTGTTTTCTTTAGTCAAGTTTGTTCTCCGCCATTGTGCACGCCTTTTGTTTACTTTCTTTGTTTGTAGTTTGTTAGTGTTAAAATAAATGATGTACTTACATTCACGTCTTGCCCGTGTCAACTTTCCTTTGCCCGGAAAAACAATCCACGCCCAAGTCCGAGTAGTGACATTCCCTAGTTTTAAGTGTTATTTACCATATTTGTCTCACTGGTATATAAGCCTCACTCACTACATTTCTTTTGGGGGTAAAATCCTCATATTTATTGTTTCATAAGATTTTCATAAGATTTCATTTTCATAAGATTTTACAGCTTTTATTTAAGTGGCGACTAAAAGACTAGTCGCCCCTGGCACTTAATAAAAAATATCTGACGGGCAAAGGCACATTTAAGCGAAAACGTCAATGACTATTGCGGTCACGCTCAATGTTACACATCTCGGGCATCTTTCAATCCAATTCGGCTTAAGAAAAAATAAACTATGTGATCATGTTTTGTTTTAGTCATGTTGTGTTTTTTTTTTCCGCCACTCAGTCCCTGTTTTTGCACTTCCTGGTTTGTTTTGTCACCATGACTACCCGTTAGTTTGCACCTTGTCCTCATGTCTCACACCTGTTTTGACTAATCACCACGGTATTATTTAAGCCTGTCTGTTTCTGTTCTTCGTCCTGGCAATATCAACTCCTGCACCCTTTTTTTTCTCATATCCTTGTCTTATCTCAGTCACAGTAAGTGTTTTTGTTATTCATGCCATAGTGCAAGTTTTGTTTGCTTTAGTCAAGTTTGTTCTCCGCCATTGTGCACGCCTTTTGTTTGCTTTCTTTTTTTGTCGTTTGTTAATGTTAAAATAAATGATGTACTTACATTCCTTTGCCCGGAAAAACAATCCACGCCCAAGTCCAAGTAGTGACATTCCCTAGTTTTAAGAGTTATTTACCATATTTGTCAGACTATAAGGCGCACTGGTTTATAAGCCTCACTCACTACATTTCTTTTGGGGGTAAAATCCTCATATTTATTGTTTCATAAGATTTTCATAAGATTTCATTTTCATAAGATTTTACAGCTTTTATTTAAGTGGCGACTAAAAGACTAGTCGCCCCTGGCACTTAATAAAAAATATCTCCCGGGCAAAGGCACATTTAAGCGAAAACGTCAATGACTATTGCGGTCACACTCAACGTTACACATCTCGGGCATCTTTCAATCCAATTCGGTTTAAGAAAAAATAAACTATCTGATCATGTTTTGTTTTAGTCATGTTCTGTTTGTTTTTTTTTGCCACTCAGTCCCTGTTTTTGCACTTCCTGGTTTGTTTTGTCACCATGACTACCCATTAGTTTGCACCTTGTCCTCATGTCTCACACCTGTTTTGACTAATCACCACGGTATTATTTAAGCCTGTCTGTTTCTGTTCTTCGTCCTGGCAATATCAACTCCTGCACACATGATATCCATCCAAATTTTTTCTTTTTATTAAAAAAACAAAAAACACATTTACCATATTTTTCAGACTATAAGCCGCACTCAGTAAATTTTTTTGGGGGGGTGAGGGGGAATCCTTATATTTAATGTTTCATAACTAATTCCTAACTAATAAATATTGTTTCTGATAGCGTGCAACATTAATTACAGACTTTGCATCTTTAAATCCAATTCAATTCAACATTGTAGATCAGGGGTGACCACACCTTTTCTGCCCACGTGCTGAAAAATCAAAGGATGAGGATGTGATCTCAAATGATGTAAAGCACATTTTTTTGTCTTTATTTAAAAAAACAACAACATTTCCCTAGTTTTTGTCAGGTCTGTACCTGACAGTTTGGTCATGTTTTAGTTTTTCCTCCGTGTTTGTCTCATTTCCTGTCAGCGCTCTTATTTTGGTTATTTCCTGATTGTCTCCTTGAGTGCTGCTTCTCCTCAGCTGTGGCTGATTGTCACCTGGCCACACCTGGTGTCAATCAGCCAGATGCTGTTTAAACCTGCATGCTTTGTCCTCCACTCTGTGTCATTGCTGGCTGTATGCTGTAAGATAGTCCCTGGATCCTGACTCCTGTTCCTGGTTTCTGGTTCGTGTTTTCCTTTTCTTATTTTTGAACATTAAAACCATGTTTTCCATCTCTGCATCTTGGGGTTCGTCAACAACACACTGTGACAGTTTTAAGAGTTTTTTTTTATTATATTTTTCAGACTATAAGGCACACCGGTATATAAGCCGCACCCACAAACTTTTTTTTTTGGGGGGGGGGGTGGTCCTTATATTTATCATGTCATAAGATTTTCTTTTAAAATAAATCCAATACTGACATCTTGTATCAAAATACATTTTGGTGAATAGTGGTATCGGGACGACCTTAATATATTGACACACCACTACAAATACAATATTGACCAAATTGTGAATTAATGCCTCTCAAAATTGAGCCGGTGTTCTGAAAAAAGGTGTAATTTCATAAAAAATCTGGTAGGGAGCAACATTAATGACAGATTTAGCATCTTTAAATCCAAATAAAATATAACATTGTAGATCAGGGGTGGCCCCACCTTTTCTAAACCAGGGGCTACACTCTGAAAAATCAAATGATTAGGATGTGATCTCAAATGATCTTAAGCACATTTTTTGTCTTTATTTAAAAAAACTAAACATATCCCTAGCATTAAGAGTTATTTAACATATTTTTCAAACTATAGAGCCGCACCAAATAAATTTTACAAAAAAAATAAATAAAATAATCCATATGTTAGCAGATATGTATATTTAAACAGAAATAATCTGTCAAATATTTATTTACATACCTTTAATTGTTTCCAAACGGTGTATGTCACACGGCAGTAAAACGGCTGATCAAACAAAACAGAAATCATCGTCATGGACTCACTGGCTGCATAAGCTAGCTCTCCGATCGGCTAAACAGACTCAATAACTCCATGGTGACGTTTTGGCTCATTTACTGAGGAATTTGTGTAACTGTAACAATACAAAAATTTAAGCTGCAAGCAGCGATGGACGGGGCCGACTTTAGCTGGTGTTTCCTGGCTTTACCCTTTCAACATATCTTTACCTGCACTTCACCTACCTTCCCTGCATCCTGGGGTCACACTGGTGCTTCTTTCTTTCTTCCTGCCATCACCCAGACAACATATATTTACCTGCACATTACCTGCCTTCTCTGTATCCTGGAATCAAACTGGTGCCTCCTTCTGTCACCCAGTCAACGTATCTTTACCCGCACACTACCTAGCTTCTCTGCATTGTGTGGTCTCGCTGGTGCTTCCTGCTTTTAAGCGGCCATCTTGGGACGGCAGCAGCGCAGCAGCATCAGCGCAGCAGTTCTTTCAAGGCTCGTAAAATCAAAACCGGAGCAGTTAGAAAAGCTCTTTGCGCAACTTTTAATCAGAAGGGTTCAATCTCTTTCCTGTGCGAGTTTGAAGCCGACACGACAAACGCGCTCAGAGGAAATAATGTTTGAAAAAAGGTGATGGGTTTTTACAATACTTTTGTTTTGAAGGGGTAATTGCCAACTTCCTGTTGATTTTTGCTGGAGAATGTCAGTTAATGAAATGTAGATTTAAGTGAGACCTACATGGAAGTTTTTGTTTCATGTCTCTACGACATTCCTACCGGAAGTTACAAGTAGTTTTGTCTGTGTTTCCTTTCTATGATAAGTTTTGTCTTTGTTTTATTCCAAGGGGGCGCTAGAGCGCAATTTAAAGTTTTTTATTTATTTTTTTTTTTTTATTAGATCTTATTAGATTGCAATTTTTGCCAGTCCTGATGTGTGTGTCAAGTTTGAGTTTTGAAGCATTTTAGGGGGGTCAAATTACAGCTCAAACAGGCAAAAATGACATTTTTTAGAAAACTTTTGTTTTGAAGGGGTGTTTGCCAACTTCCTGTTGATTTTTGCGGAAAGATGGCAGTTGTTTCATGTCTCTACGACATTCCTAACGGAAGTTACAAGCAGTTTTGTCTGTGTTTTTTCCTAGGGGGCGCTAGAGCGCAATTTTGAGTTTTTTTATTTATTTTTTATTAGATGGCAATTTTCGCCAGTCGTGATGTGTGTGTAAAATTTGGTGAGTTTTGAAGCGTGTTAAGGGGGTCAAATTACAGCTCAAAGAGGCAAAAATGACATTTTTTAGGAAACTTTCGTTTTGAAGGGGTGTTTGCCAACTTCCTGTTGATTTTTGAGGAAAGATGTCACTTTATGAAATGTAGGTCTAAGTCAGACCTACATAGAGGTTTTGTTTCATGTCTCCATGACATTCCTAACGGAAGTTACAAGCAGTTTTGTCTGTGTTTTTTCCTAGGGGGCGCCAGAGCACAATTTTGAGTCTTTTTAATTTATTTTTTATTAGATGGCAATTTTCGCCAGTCCTGAAGTGTGTGTAAAATTTGGTGAGTTTTGAAGCATGTTAAGGGGGTCAAATTACAGCTCAAAGATCCAAAAATGACATTTTTTTAGGAAACTTTTGTTTTGAAGGGGTGTTTGCCAACTTCCTGTTGATTTTTGCGGAAAGATGTCACATTATGAAATGTAGGTCTAAGTCAGACCTACATAGAGGTTTTGTTTCATGTCTCTACGACATTCCTACTGGAAGTTACAAGCAGTTTTGTCTGTGTTTTTTTTCTAGGGGGCTCTAGAGCGCAATTTTGAGTTTTTTTTTATTAGATGGCAATTTTTGCCAGTCCTGATGTGTGTGTAAAATTTGGTGAGTTTTGAAGCATGTTAAGGGGGTCAAATTACAGCTCAAAAATCCAAAAATGACATTTTTTAGGAAACTTCTGTTTTGAAGGGGTGTTTGCCAACTTCCTGTTGATTTTTGCGGAAAGATGTCATTTTACGAAATGCAGGTTTAAGTCAGACCTATATAGAAGTTTTGTTTCATGTCTCTATGACATTCCTAACGGAAGTTACAAGCAGTTTTGTCTGTGTTTTTTCCTAGGGGGCGCTAGAGCGCAATTTAGAGTTTTTTTCATTTATTTTTTATTAGATGGCAATTTTCGCCAGTCCTAATGTGTGTGTAAAATTTGGTGAGTTTTGAAGCATGTTAAGGGGGTCAAATTACAGCTCATAGATCCAAAAATGAAATTTTTTAGGAAACTTTTGTTTTGAAGGGGTGTTTCCCAACTTCCGGTTAATTTTTGAGGAAATATGTCATTTTATGAAATGTAGGTCTAAATTGGACCTGCATAGAGATTTTTTTTCATGTCTCTACGACATTCCTAACGGAAGTTACAAGCAGTTTTGTCTGTGTTTTTTCCTAGGGGGCGCTAGAGCGCAATTTTGAGTTTTTTTAATTTATTTTTTATTAGATGGCAATTTTCGCAGGTCCTGATATGTGTGTAAAATTTGGTGAGTTTTGAAGCATGTTAAGGGGGTCAAATTACAGCTCAAAGATCCAAAAATGACATTTTTTAGGAAACTTTTGTTTTGAAGGGGTGTTTGCCAACTTCCTGTTGATTTTTGCGGAAAGATGTCAGTTTACGAAATGTATGTCTAAATCGGACCTACATGGTGGTTTTGTTTCTTGTCTCTATGACATTCCTAACGGAAGTTACAAGCAGTTTTGTCTGTGTTTTTTCCTAGGGGGCGCTAGAGCGCAATTTTGAGTTTTTTTTATTTTACTTATTAGATGGCAATTTTCGCCAGTCCTGATGTGTGTGTAAAATTTGGTGAGTTTTGAAGCATGTTAAGGGGGTCAAATTACAGCTCAGAGATCCAAAAATGACATATTTTAGGAAACTTTTGTTTTGAAGGGGTGTTTGTCAACTTCCTGTTGATTTTTGCGGAAAGATGGCAGTTTACGAAATGTAGGTCTAAGTCAGACCTACATAGAGGTTTTGTTTCATGTGTCTATGACATTCCTTACGGAAGCTACAAGCAGTTTTCTCAGTGTCTTTTCCTAGGGGGCGCTAGAGCGCAATTTTGAGTTTTTTTTTTTTTTTTTTTTTAGATGGCAATTTTCGCCAGTCCTCATGTGTGTGTAAAATTTGGTGAGTTTTGAAGCATGTTAAGGGGGTCAAATTACAGCTCAAAGATCCAAAAATGACATTTTTTTAGGAAACTTTTGTTTTGAAGGGGTGTTTGCCAACTTCCTGTTGATTTTTGCGGAAAGATGTCAGTTTTTGAAATGTAGGTCTAAGTCAGACCTACATAGAGGTTTTGTTTCATGTCTTTATGACATTCCTAACGGAAGTTACAAGCAGTTTTGTCTGTGTTTTTTTCCTAGGGGGCGCTAGAGCGCAATTTTTAGTTTTTTTTCGCCAGTCGTGATGTGTGTGTAAAATTTGGTGAGTTTTGAAGCATGTTAAGGGGGTCAAATTATAGCTCAAAGAGGCGGCGGTATAATAATAATAATAAAACCTTAGAAACACAATAGGATCCTTTGTCGCAAAGGGACATTCAGTCCCTAAATAATCAGATTTTTCAGAATAAAATACTTATTTCTATCTTAAAAGTCCTGCTAATTTCTTGATGTTATTTTCCTTTTAAGTCATTTTACTAGCTTTTTGTCCTAAAATAAAAAAGTTTTGTCTTGTATTTTGTCAGTTTTCTCGCTTCTTCGCCACCTGCTCGCCAACCTGAGCCCCGCCCTTAATTGCTCATCAGGCCACACCTGTTCTTGGTTGCCAATCAGGATGCTTGATGGTGTCAAACCGGTTTTCGCCGAGCGCCACGTGGCGTTTATGGCTGGCCTCCAAGGGACGCTTGTAACCGTAAAACATTTATGAATGTTTTACGGTTACGGCACTTATTTTACAATTGCCTACTATAAGTTTTTACTTTGTCTATTTTAGTGGCCACAATGTTCAAAATGAGTGTTTTTACAGCACATCACTTTAAATAGAAAATAGTACTACAGTTTGTTTTATAATGGAGTTCTGGCAACTTAGCTGGAGACAAATTTTAAGGAGAAATGTCCGATAATGGCTGTTTTGCCGATATCCGACATTCCGATATTGTCCAACTCTTTATTACCGATATTAACCGATACAAACAGTCGTGGAATGAACACATTATTATGCCTAATTTTGTTGTGATGCCCCGCTTGATGGATTAAACAATGCAACAAGTGGGACGGTGTTGAGGTGGTGGTATATTGTAGTGTCCCGGAAGAGTTAGTGCTGCAAGGGTTTCTGGGTATTTGATTTGTTGTGTTTATGTTGTGTTAAGGTGCGGATGTTTTCCCCGAAATGTGTTTGTCATTCTTCTTTGGTGTGGGTTCACAGTGTGGCGCTTATTTGTAACAGTTTTAAAGTTGTTTATACGGCCACCCTCAGTGTGACCTGTATGGCTGTTGACCAAGTATGGCTTGTATTCACTTGTGTGTGTGGGCCGGCACGCATCGGCAGTGCCTTTAAGGTCTATTGGCGCTCTGTACTTTTCCCTACGTCCGTGTACACAGCAGCGTTTTAAAAAGTCATCAATTTTACTTTTTGAAACCGATACCGATAATTTCCGATATTACACTTTAAAGCATTTATCGGCCGATGATATCGGCAGTCCGATATTATAGGACATCCCTACTACTAATCATGACAGACTTTGAGGGAACCAACGACGACGACTTTGGGACAACCAATAATCCAGAACTTTATCTTTTTGAGCCCGAATATACAGAGGTTGAGCTACAAGTTTTAAAAGCTGGGTGCTAAGCAGATCCAGCTCTAGTCATCACTTAGCAGTAATGCTAAATGCTAAACAAGAAATACACAATTCGAAGAAAGTAAAACTGTCACTTGCAATGTCTGCTCACACTGGGTTGCTGACAGGCGGGATGTGTGTATCTTTCAGCACCAGACTTCCTGTTTAGATGATGAATTCGGCATAATCCTCACTCCTCCGGTGCAAACAAACATCTTGCCGCGTCTTCTTAGCGGAGGTGGGGAGGATTGGGGTATATTGTAGCGTCCCAGAAGAGTTAGTGCTGCAAGGGGTTCTGGGTATTTGTTCTGTTCTATTTGTTGTGTTACGGTGTGGATGTTCCCCCAAAATGTTTGTCATTCTTCTTTGGTGTGGGTTCACAGTGTGGCGCATATTTGTAACAGTGTTAAAGTTGTTTATACGGCCACCCTCAGTGTGACCTGTATGGCTGTTGACCAAGTATGGTTTGCATTCACTTGTTTGTGTGAAACACTGTAGATATTATGTGTGTGGGCCGGCATGCATCGGCAGTGCCTTTAAGGTTTATTGGCGCTCTGTACTTTTCCCTACGTCCGTGTACACAGCAGCGTTTTAAAAAGTCATAAATTTTACTTTTTGAAACCGATACCGATAATTTCCGATATTACATTTTAAAGCATTTATCGACCGATGATATCGGCAGTCCGATATTATAGGACATCCCTACTACTAATCATGACAGACTTTGAGGGAACCAACGACGACGACTTTGGGACAACCAATAATCCAGAACCTTATCTTTTTGAGCCCGAATATACGGAGGTTGAGCTACAAGTTTTAAAAGCTGGGTGCTAAGCAGATCCAGCTCTAGTGATCATGTAGCAGCAATGCTAAGTGCTAAACAAGAAATACACAATTCGAAGAAAGTAAAACTGTCACTTGCTATGTCCGCTCACACTGGGTTGCTGACAGGTGGGATGTGTGTATCTTTCAGCACCAGACTCCCTGTTTAGATGATGAATTCGGCATAATCCTCACTCCTCCGGTGCAAACAAACATCTTGCCGCGTCTTCTTAGCGGAGGTGGGGAGGATTGGGGTATATTGTAGCGTCCCAGAAGAGTTAGTGCTGCAAGGGGTTCTGGGTATTTGTTCTGTTCTATTTGTTGTGTTACGGTGTGGATGTTCCCCCGAAATGTTTGTCATTCTTCTTTGGTGTGGGTTCACAGTGTGGCGCATATTTGTAACAGTATTAAAGTTGTTTATACGGCCACCCTCAGTGTGACCTGTATGGCTGTTGACCAAGTATGGTTTGCATTCACTTGTTTGTGTGAAACACTGTAGATATTATGTGTGTGGGCCGGCACGCATCGGCAGTGCCTTTAAGGTTTATTGGCGCTCTGTACTTTTCCCTACGTCCGTGTACACAGCAGCGTTTTAAAAAGTCATAAATTTTACTTTTTGAAACCGATACCGATAATTTCCGATATTACATTTTAAAGCATTTATCGGCCGATGATATCGGCAGTCCGATATTATAGGACATCCCTACTACTAATCATGACAGACTTTGAGGGAACCAACGACGACGACTTTGGGACAACCAATAATCCAGAACTTTATCTTTTTGAGCCCGAATATACGGAGGTTGAGCTACAAGCTTTAAAAGCTGGGTGCTAAGCAGATCCAGCTCTAGTGATCACGCAGCAGCAATGCTAAGTGCTAAACAAGAAATACACAATTCGAAGAAAGTAAAACTGTCACTTGCTATGTCCGCTCACACTGGGTTGCTGACAGGCGGGATGTGTGTATCTTTCAGCACGAGACTCCCTGTTTAGATGATGAATTCGGCATAATCCTCACTCCTCAACTGTCTCAAGCTAATTTCATACAAATGTTTCAGCTTCGCCCATCCCTGTGCAGTTATCGGACTGAAATGTTTAACACTTTTTGTCTTTGGTTACTGACGGAAGTATCAAACCGACTATTCGAGGTAGTCCCTCTTTGTTAGCAAATCCAAAAATAACTTGGTGGCATTTAGTACTTTGTTGGCTCAGGGACTCTTTGGGCGGCCAGGGCGCCTCCCAGCCACACCCGCTGGAACACGGATATATATTTTTTGGTTTTATTTCCTCGTATCGGAGAAAATTAGGCGGATCTTGAACGGTTTCCAGTGAGGGTTGGACTCCGCCAAGGCTGCTCTTTGTCACCCATTCTGTTTACAACTTTTATGGACAGAATTTCTAGGCGCAGTCAGGGCGTTGAGGGGATCCGGTTTGGTGGCTGCAGGATTAGGTCTCTGCTAATTGCAGTATCTTCAGATCTCACTGGATCGGTTCAAAGCCGAGTATGAAGCAACCGGGATGAGAATCAGCACCTCCAAGCCCCGAGTCCATGGTTCTCGCCCGGAAAAGGGTGGAGTGCCATATCCGGGTTGGGGTCGAGACCCTGTCCCAAGTCGAGGAGTTCAAGTACCTCTTCACGAGTGTGGGAAGAGTGGATCGTGAGATCGACAGGCGGATCGGTTGTTAGAATATTTATGTATATATTATCACACAACTCTTATGCTTAAGGGCTGTTGCTATAGTTATTATCAATTGTGCAGACCCTGTCCCAAGTCGAGGAGTTCAAGTACCTCTTCACGAGTGAGGGAAGAGTGGATCGTGAGATCGACAGGCGGATCGGTTGTTAGAATATTTATGTATATATTATCACACAACTCTTGTGCTTAAGGGCTGTTGCCATAGTTATTATCAATTGTGCAGACCCTGTCCCAAGTCGAGGAGTTCAAGTACCTGTTCACGAGTGAGGGAAGAGAGGATTGTGAGATCGACAGGCGGATCAGTTGTTAGAATATTTATGTCTATATGATCACACAACTCTTATGCTTAAGGGCTGTTGCTATAGTTATTATCAATTGTGCAGACCCTGACCCAAGTCGAGGAGTTCAAGTACCTCTTCACGAGTGAGGGAAGAGTGGATCGTGAGATCGACAGGCGGATCGGTTGTTAGAATATTTATGTATATATTATCACACAACTCTTGTGCTTAAGGGCTGTTGCCATAGTTATTATCAATTGTGCAGACCCTGTCCCAAGTCGAGGAGTTCAAGTACCTGTTCACGAGTGAGGGAAGAGTGGATCGTGAGATCGACAGGCGGATCAGTTGTTAGAATATTTATGTATATATGATCACACAACTCTTATGCTTAAGGGCTGTTGCTATAGTTATTATCAATTGTGCAGACCCTGTCCCAAGTCGAGGAGTTCAAGTACCTCTTCACGAGTGAGGGAAGAGTGGATCGTGAGATCGACAGGCGGATCGGTTGTTAGAATATTTATGTATATATTATCACACAACTCTTATGCTTAAGGGCTGTTGCTATAGTTATTATCAATTGTGCAGACCTTGTCCCAAGTCGAGGAGTTCAAGTACCTGTTCACGAGTGTATGAAGAGTGGATCGTGAGATCGACAGGCGGATCGGTTGTTAGAATATTTATGTATATATTATCACACAACTCTTATGCTTAAGGGCTGTTGCTATAGTTATTATCAATTGTGCAGACCCTGTCCCAAGTCGAGGAGTTCAAGTACCTCTTCACGAGTGAGGGAAGAGTGGATCGTGAGATCGACAGGCGGATCGGTTGTTAGAATATTTATGTATATATGATCACACAACTCTTGTGTTTAAGTGCTGTTGCAATAGTTACTATCAATTGTGCAGACCCTGTCCCAAGTGGAGGAGTTCAAGTACCTCTTCACGAGTGAGGGAAGAGTGGATCGTGAGATCGACAGGTGGATAGGTTGTTAGAATATTTATGTATATATTATCACACAACTCTTATGCTTAAGGGCTGTTGCTATAGTTATTATCAATTGTGCAGACCCTGTCCCAAGTCGAGGAGTTCAAGTACCTGCTCACGAGTGAGGGAAGAGTGGATCGTGAGATCGACAGGCGGATCGGTTGTTAGAATATTTATGTATATATGATCACACAACTCTTGTGCTTAAGGGCTGTTGCAATAGTTATTATCAATTGTGCAGACCCTGTCCCAAGTCGAGGAGTTCAAGTACCTCTTCACGAGTGAGGGAAGAGTGGATCGTGAGATCGACAGGTGGATCGGTTGTTAGAATATTTATGTATATATTATCGCACAACTCTTATGCTTAAGGGCTGTTGCTATAGTTATTATCAATTGTGCTGAAATGGTATTTTTCTTTGTCTGTGCAAAGCTGGCAATCCAAAAGATTGCAAGCCACTCTCGTATCAGATTCAATCAATCAATCCCACTGGGTGTGAGTTTTCCTTGCCCTTATGTGGGCCTACCGAGGATGTGGTGTGGTTTGTGCAGCCCTTTGAGATACTAGTGATTTAGGGCTATATAAGTAAACATTGATTGATTGATGATTGAGTGTTTGTTTCCTGAATCGGCCTGCTGACTGCCAAGAATGAACATCGAGTACCGTGACACAGACAAGGCGATATCACGACTAACAGCACATTTGCATTTTTGTATGATTTATATATCGTGTCTAACTGGAGCTGTCGAGATTACCCCCTTCCCTCATCGACAGCTTCAGTGACGTAACCATGGATCTCCCAAATAAGCACATGGGCGTGACTTTTAGAGCATAGGTTGGATCTGTAACTAGAGTACAGCCCAAATGTCTCTCCTCAATTGAGCTAAATTGAACTGTGTCCGTGCTTGATTCCTTGCTTCTTGTCTGTTTTAATAGATGTCATCAGTGTTTGAACCTGACATCGGTGCGTCGTCTTCAGTAATGCGGACACCGTATCGATCCGTTGTGGTGAAGAAGGAGCTGAGCTGGGCGTTTTGGACAATGAGGGCGTCCCGGCCGACGGCGGGACTTGTGGGACTAGAACCTGGGTAGGTAGTTTGAACATTTTTGGGACTTTTGCCAACTTTTCCAACTTTTAGCATATTAGCCGGTTTAGCGTGGCTGAAACGGGGCTTAGGCCAAATAATTATTTGTTTAAAGGGGAACATTATCACAATTACAAAAGGGTTAAAAACATAAAAAATCAGTTCCCAGTGGCTTGTTGTATTTTTTGAAGTTTTTGTTCAAAATTTTACCGGTCCCGGAATATCCCTAAATAAAGCTTTAAAGTGCCTTATTTTCGTTATCTTCGAAACCACTATCCATTTCCCTGTGACGTCACACAGTGCTGCCAATACAAACAACATGGCGGTTACCATAGCGACATTAGCTCGGATTCAGACTCGGACTTCAGCGGCTTAAGCGATTCAACAGATTACGCATGTATTGAAACAGATGGTCGGAGTATGGAGGCAGATAGCGAAAACGAAATTGAAGAAGCTATGAGCGAATAGCTATTGACGCTATTCGGCCATAGCGTGGGTGTACCTAATGAAGTGGCCCATAGCATGGCTGCCTTATTAGCATCGCCGGTAAAATGTGCAGACCAAACGATCAGGACTTTCGCATCTTGTGACACTACAGCAACTTAAATCCGTCGATTGGTAAGTGTTTGTTTCGCATTAAATGTGGGTATCTAGTTTCAAATGTACATACAGCTAGCGTAAATAGCATGTTAGCATCGATTAGCGTGGCATGTTAGCATCGATTAGCTGGCAGTCATGCCGCGACCAAATATGTCTGATTAGCACATAAGTCAACAACATCCACAAAACTCACCTTTGTGATTTCGTTGACTTTATTGTTGCAAATGCATCTGCAGGTTATCCATACATCTCTGTGCCATGTCTGTCTTAGCATCGTCGGTCAAATGTGGAGACACTCTGGTACATTCAATGGGGGTCTGGCGGCAGATTTCTTGCCAGTGGTGCAACTTGAATCCCTCCCTGTTAGTGTTGTTACACCCTCCGACAACACACCGACGAGGCATGATGTCTCCAAGGTTCCAAAAAATAGTCGAAAAAACGGAAAATGACAGAGCTGAGACCCGGTGTTTGTAATGTGAAAATGAAAAGGGCGGGTGTGTTACCTCGGTGACGTCACGTTCTGACGTCATCGCTAAAAGACCGATAAACAGAAAGGCGTTTAATTTGCCAAAATTCACCCATTTAGAGTTCGGAAATCGGTTAAAAAAATACATGGTCTTTTTTCTGCACCATCAAGGTATATATTGACGCTTGCATAGGTTTGGTGATAATGTTCCCCTTTAAGGGGTTAAACGACTTCATGTAGACACGGCCTGAGACGTGGATGATTGATGAGCCTTTTGTTTGCTTTTATGGGTCGCTGCACCGTGTTGAGGCCATTTGGAAAAACAGTTTTCTGTAGCTTTATATACATATTTGCCTCTACTAATTTTGTATTTTTGTTGGGTGTGTATTGTATTATATTTCTGTTAACAGTGTGTCCAAAAAAATTCAATGAAACGAAAAAACATTTTTTTCCTGCACTTTACCTGCCGTCTCTGCATCCATGGGTCCAACTTTGCCGGTTTCCAGCCTGCCTCTCAATGTTGTGCTATTGGTGACAATCTAGTACAAGGGTCACCAACCAGGTCGCCCGTAAGGACCAGATGAGTCGCCCGCGGGCCTGTTCTAAAAATAGTTCAAATAGCAGCACTTACCAGTGAGCTGCCTCTATTTTTTAAATTGTATTTATTTACTAGCAAGCTGGTCTCACTTTGCTGGACATTTTTAATTCTAAGAGAAAAAAACTGAAATAGAATTTGAAAATCCAAGAAAATATTTCAAAGACTTGGTCTTCACTTGTTTAAATAAATTCATTTTTTTTTTCTACTTTGCTTCTTATAACTTTCAGAAAGACAATTTTAGAGAAAAAATAGCAGCACTTACCAGTGAGCTGCCTCTATTTTTTTAAATTGTATTTATTTACTAGCAAGCTGGTCTGGCTTTGCTCGACATTTTTAATTCTAAGAGAGACAAAACTGAAATAAAATTTGAAAATACAAGAAAATGATTTAAAGACTTGGTCTTCACTTGTTTAAATAAATTTATACATTTTTTTACTTTGCTCTTTATAACTTTCAGAAAGACAGTTTTAGAGAAAAAATAGCAGCACTTACCAGTGAGCTGCCTTTATTTTTTAAATGGTATTTATTTACTAGCAAGCTGGTCTCGCTTTGCTGGACATTTTTAATTCTAAGAGACAAAACTCAAATAGAATTTTAAAATCCAAGAAAATATTTTAAAGACTTGGTCTTCACTTGTTTAAATAAATTCATTATTTTTTTTTACTTTGCTTCCTATAACTTTCAGAAAAACAATTTTAGAGAAAAAACACAACCTTAAAAATGATTTTAAGATTTTTAAACACATATACCTTTTTACCTTTTAAATTCCTTCCTCTTCTTTCCTGACAATTTAAATACATTTTCAATTTATAAGAATAATAAATACATTTTAATTAAATTTTTCATTTTAGCTTCTGTTTTTTTGACGAAGAATATTTGTGAAATATTTCTTCAAACTTATTATGATTTAAAATTCAAAAAAAATATTCTGGCAAATCTTTAGAATCAAATTTAAATCTTATTTCAAAGTCTTTTGAATGTCTTTTTAAAATTTTGGTTCTGGAAAATTTAGAAGAAATAATGATTTGTCTTTGTTAGAAATATAGCTTGGTCCAATTTGTTATATATTCTAACAAAGAGCAGATTGGATTTTAACCTATTTAAAACATGTCATCAAAATTCTAAAATTAATCTTAATCAGGAAAAATTACAAATGATGTTCCATAAACATTTTTTTAGTTTTTTTTAAAAAAGATTCGTATTATGTAATTTTTCTCTTTTTTTCGGTAGAATTTAGAATTTTAAAGAGTCGGAATTGAAGATAAACTATGTTTCAAAATTTAATTTTCATTTTTTTCCTGTTTTCTCCTCTTTTAAACCGTTCAATTAAGTGTTTTTTTAAATCATTTATTCTCTACAGAAAACCTTCCGTAAAAGGAAAAAATACGACGGAATGACAGACAGAAATACCCATTTTTTAAATATATATATATATTTATTTATTAAAGGTAAACTGAGCAAATTGGCTATTTTTGGCAATTTATTTAAGTGTGTATCAAACTGGTAGCCCTTCGCATTAATCAGTACCCAAGAAGTAGCTCTTGGTTTCAAAAAGGTTGCTGACCCCTGCTTTAGTATTATTATTATAATATTTAATGTCAACATTTGGCCTTTTTTGTAGATTATTGTCATTTTAGATTGAAAAATGAGCTGTTGTGGCTGATAAAGATGATAGTTGGATGTGCACATGATGCATGATATCACATAATAGTTGGATGTGCACATGATGCATGATATCACATAATAGTTGGATGTGCACATGATGCATGATATCACATAATAGTTGGATGTGCACATGATGCATGAAATCACATAATAGTTGGATGTGATATCATGATATTATGTGATATCATGCATCATGTGTATATCCAACTAATATGTGATATCATGCATCATGTGCGCATCCAACTATTATGTGATATCATGTGCACATCCAACTATTATGTGATATCATGCATCATGTGCACATCCAACTATTATGTGATATCATGCATCATGTGCACATCCAGCTATTATGTGATATCATGTGCACATCCAACTATTATGTGATATCATGCATCATGTGCACATCCAACTATTATGTGATATCATGCATCATGTGCACATCCAACTATTATGTGATATCATGCATCATGTGCACATCCAACTATTATGTGATATCATGCATCATGTGCACATCCAACTATTATGTGATATCATGCATCATGTGCACATCCAACTATTATGTGATATCATGTGCACATCCAACTATTATGTGATATCATGTGCACATCCAACTATTATGTGATATCATGTGCACATCCAACTATTATGTGATATCATGCATCATGTGTACATTCGACTATTATGTGATATCATGCATCATGTGTACATTCGACTATTATGTGATATCATGCATCATGTGCACATCCAACTATTATGTGATATCATGCATCATGTGCACATCCAACTATTATGTGATATCATGCATCATGTGCACATCCAACTATTATGTGATATCATGTGCACATCCAACTATTATGTGATATCATGTGCACATCCAACTATTATGTGATATCATGTGCACATCCAACTATTATGTGATATCATGCATCATGTGTACATTCGACTATTATGTGATATCATGCATCATGTGTACATTCGACTATTATGTGATATCATGCATCATGTGCACATCCAACTATTATGTGATATCATGCATCATGTGTACATTCGACTATTATGTGATATCATGCATCATGTGGACATCCAACTCTTATGTGATATCATGCATCATGTGCACATCCAACTATTATGTGATATCATGCATCATGTGCACATCCAACTATTATGTGATATCATGCATCATGTGCACATCCAACTGTTATGTGATATCATGCATCATGTGCACATCCAACTATTATGTGATATCATGCATCATGTGCACATCCAACTATTATGTGATATCATGCATCATGTGCACATCCAACTGTTATGTGATATCATGCATCATGTGCACATCCAACTATTATGTGATATCATGCATCATGTGCACATTCAACTATTATGTAACTATTATAGCATGATGCATGATATCACATAATAGTTATAGCATGCTATAACTATTATTATGATATCACATAATAGTTGGATGTGCACATGATATCACACAATAGTTGGATGTGCACATGATGCATGATATCACATAATAGTTGGATGTGCACATGATGCATGATATCACATACTAGTTGGATATGCACATGATGCATGATATCACATAGCACATCCAACTATTATGTGATATCATGCATCATGTGCACATCCAACTATTATGTGATATCATAATAATAGTTATAGCATGCTATAACTATTATGTGATATCATGCATCATGTGCACATCCAACTATTATGTGATATCATGTGTACATCCAACTATTATGTGATATCATGCATCATGTGCACATCCAACTATTATGTGATATCATGCATCATGTGCACATTCAACTATTATGTAACTATTATAGCATGATGCATGATATCACATAATAGTTATAGCATGCTATAACTATTATTATGATATCACATAATAGTTGGATGTGCACATGATATCACATAATAGTTGGATGTGCACATGATGCATGATATCACATAATAGTTGGATGTGCACATGATGCATGATATCACATACTAGTTGGATATGCACATGATGCATGATATCACATAGCACATCCAACTATTATGTGATATCATGCATCATGTGCACATCCAACTATTATGTGATATGATGTGTACATCCAACTATTATGTGATATCATGCATCATGTGCACATCCAACTATTATGTGATATCATGCATCATGTGCACATCCAACTATTATGTAACTATTATAGCATGATGTATGATATCACATATTAGTTGGATGTGCACATGATGCATGATATCACATAATAGTTGGATGTGCTATGTGATATCATGCATCATGTGCATACCCAACTATTATGTGATATCATGCATCATGTGCACATCCAACTATTATGTGATATCATGTGCACATCCAACTATTATGTGATATCATGCATCATGTGCACATCCAACTATTATGTGATATCATGCATCATGAGCACATCCAACTATTATGTGATATCATGCATCATGTGCACATCCAACTATTATGTGATATCATGCATCATGTGCACATCCAACTATCATGTGATATCATGTGCACATCCAACTATTATGTGATATCATGCATCATGTGCACATCCAACTATTATGTGATATCATGTGCACATCCAACTATTTTGTGATATCATGCATCATGTGCACATCCAACTATTATGTGATATCATGTGCACATCCAACTATTATGTGATATCATGCATCATGTGCACATCCAACTATTATGTGATATCATGCATCATGTGCACATCCAACTATTATGTGATATCATGTATCATGTGCACATCCAACTATTATGTGATATCATGCATCATGTGCACATCCAACTATTATGTAACTATTATAGCATGATGTATGATATCACATAATAGTTGGATGTGCACATGATGCATGATATCACATAATAGTTGGATGTGCTATGTGATATCATGCATCATGTGCATACCCAACTAGTATGTGATATCATGCATCATGTGCACATCCAACTATTATGTGATATCATGCATCATGTGCACATCCAACTATTATGTGATATCATGCATCATGAGCACATCCAACTATTATGTGATATCATGCATCATGTGCACATCCAACTATTATGTGATATCATGCATCATGTGCACATCCAACTATTATGTGATATCATGCATCATGTGCACATCCAACTATTATGTGATATCATGCATCATGTGCACATCCAACTATTATGTGATATCATGTATCATGTGCACATCCAACTATTATGTGATATCATGCATCATGTGCACATCCAACTATTATGTAACTATTATAGCATGATGTATGATATCACATAATAGTTGGATGTGCACATGATGCATGATATCACATAATAGTTGGATGTGCTATGTGATATCATGCATCATGTGCATACCCAACTAGTATGTGATATCATGCATCATGTGCACATCCAACTATTATGTGATATCATGCATCATGTGCACATCCAACTATTATGTGATATCATGCATCATGAGCACATCCAACTATTATGTGATATCATGCATCATGTGCACTTCCAACTATTATGTGATATCATGCATCATGTGCACATCCAACTATTATGTGATATCATGCATCATGTGCACATCCAACTATTATGTGATATCATGCATCATGTGCACATCCAACTATCATGTGATATCATGTGCACATCCAACTATTATGTGATATCATGCATCATGTGCACATCCAACTATTATGTGATATCATGAGCACATCCAACTATTATGTGATATCATGCATCATGTGCACATCCAACTATTATGTGATATCATGCATCATGTGCACATCCAACTATTATGTGATATCATGTGCACATCCAACTATTTTGTGATATCATGCATCATGTGCACATCCAACTATTATGTAACTATTATAGCATGATGCATGATATCACATAATAGTTGGATGTGCACATGATGCATGATATCACATAATAGTTGGATGTGCACATGATGCATGATATCACATAATAGTTATAGCATGCTATAACTATTATTATGATATCACATAATAGTTGGATGTGCACATGATGCATGATATCACATAATAGTTGGATGTGCACATGATGCATGATATCACATAATAGTTGGATGTGCACATGATGCATGATATCACATAACCGAAAAAAGAAAACAAAGCCGAGCACGGTCGGCCTGGGTGTGTGAGTCACATTTCCATGACATCACCGGGGAGAGAATTGATGTCCAAAGTAAGATAATTGTGGTGTCAGCATCCACCTTGACAATTACCACGTCACTCAAGCATTAAGTCTCATTATCTTTGTGATCGCACACAATGGACTCGCACAAGCCTTTATGCTAATTGCTAGCAGACACACACGATCCACTTTGAAAACGCCGCGTGAGATTTTGCTTCCGTGGCGCAAATACGCTGATTGAGTTTCACTTGACGGACACGTCAGCGTAGCGAAATGTACATTTATTTAACCGTGGGCCGGCCCACCCGAGCACCGCCTGCACGCCCAGGCAGGGGCGGACGTTTTGGGTGGAAAAATACTGAGAAACGCTTGAAGGGGGGAATTATGGGCGGTTGGGAGGGGGGGGGGGGCACCCCCGGTTGACCCCGTTTTGGGGATCAAAAGTTGGGGAAAAGTGGATCTAACGTGACTCGTTAAAAACAAGTGTGACACAAGTGTGATCTATGTGGACTGGAATTGCTGCCAAAAATCAACAACATCCAAAAAATGTTTCGCACATTCAACAAAGTACTTCACATATTCAAAAAAATGTTTCACAATCTCAAAATAGTTTCATAAATGCAATAGAAATTCACAAACTCAAATCATTATTTCACAATCTCAAGTGTTTCATAAATGCACTTTTTTTTCACAAACTCAAAACAGTATTTCCCAGACTCAAAAAATGCTTCACAAACAAAAAAATGTTTCATAGATGCAAGAAAAATATTTCAGACTCAAGAAAATGTTTCACAAACTCAAAATAATGTTTCATCAATGCACTTTTTTTCCACAAACTCCAAAAAATGTTTTACCAACTCAAAACAGTAGAGCACAAACTCCAGAAAATGTTTCACAAACTCAAAAAAAGGTTCAGAAATGCCAAAATTAATATTTCACAAACTCAAAAATATATTTTAAGAACTCAAAATAGTGTTTCACTAACTTAAAAAAATGCTTTGTAAATGCAATTTACTCAAAAAAAGTTTCATAAATGCAATAAAAATTCACAAACTCAGAAAAAAAAATGTTTACAAACTCAAAACATTATTTCACAAACTCAAAAAATGCTTCACAAACAAAAAAAAAATGTTTCATAAATGCAAAAAAAATATTTCACAGACTCAAAAAAATGTATCAGAAACTCAAAATGTTTCGTCAATGCACTTTTTTACCACAAACTCCAAAAAATGTTTTACCAACTCAAAATACTAGAGCACAAACTCCAGAAAATGTTTCACAAACTCCCAAAAAGGTTCAGAAGTGCCATTAAAAATATTTCACAAACTCAAAAAAGATTCAGAAATGCAAAATTAATATTTCACAAACTCAAAAATATATTTGAAGAACTCAAAGTAGTGTTTCACAAATTTAAAAAAATGCTTTGTAAATGCGATTTACTCAAAATAGTTTCATAAAAGCAATAAAAATTCACAAACTCCCCAAAAAATGTTCACAAACTCAAAACATTTCACAAACAAAAAAAATGTTTCATAAATGAAAAAAAAAATATTTCACAGACTCAAAAAAAAGTATCAGAAACTCAAAATAATGATTCATCATTGTACTTTTTTTTCACAAACTCAAAAAAATGTTTTACCAGCTCAAAACAGTAGAGCACAAACGCCAGAAAATGTTTCACAAACTCAAAAAAAGTTTCAGAAATGCAAAAATATGTCACGAACTCAAAAAAATGTTTCACAAACTCAAAAAGATGCTTTGAAAAAGCTATTTTTTTCACAAACTCAATAAAACGTTCACAAACTCAAAATAATATTTCACAAACTCAAAGAAATGTTTTTACAAACCCAAAAAAGTTTTATAAATGCAAAAAAAATATGTCACAAACTCAAAAACATGTTTCATGAACTCAAAAAAAGTTTCATAAATGCAAAAAAAATATTTCAAGAACTCAAAAAAGTGTTTCACAAACTCAAAATAATGTTTCATCAATGCACTTTTTTTTCACAAACTCAAAAAAATGTTTTACCAACTCAAAACAGTAGAACACAAACTCAAAAAAAAGTTTCACAAACTCAACAAAATTTTCACTAACTCAAAAATGTTTCGCAAACGCAAAAAAAGTTTCACAAACTCAAAATAGTGTTTTCACAAACTCAACAATGTTTCACAAACTCAAAAATGTTTCACAAACTCAAACTAAAGGTTCACAAAGGCCAAAAATGTTTCACAAACACAAAAAAATATTTCACAAACTCAAAACTTCACAAATACAAAAACAAGTTTCAATTATGTAAAAAAAAAAATTTCACAAATGTAAAAAAATGTTTCACAAACTCAAATGTTTCATAAAAGCAAAAACATGTTTCACAAATGTAAAAAAAGTTTTCACAAATGCAAAAAAATGTTTCATAAATGCAAAAAAAGTTTCACAAATGCAAAAAACGTTTCTTACATGCAAGAAAATGTTTCAGAAACTCAAAACATTTTTTCAAAAATGCAAAAATGGTTTCACAAACTCAAATAAAAAAAAAAAAGCAAAAATGGTTTCACAAATTCAAAAAAAGTTTCATAAACTCAAAAAAAATGTTTCATAAATGCATAAGAATGTTTCACAAACTTAAAAATATTTCACAAACGCCAAAACTGTTTCACAAACGCCAAAAATGTTTCACAAACTCAAAAATGTATCACAAATGCCAAAAAATGTTTCACAAACTCAAAAACATGTTTCACAAAGGCAAAAACATGTTTCACAAATGTAAAAAAGTTTCACAAATGCGAAAAAAATGTTATACAAACCCAAAAAAGTTTCACAATCTCATTTTTTTTTCACAAACACTAAATGTTTCACAAATGCCAAAAACTGAATTTTTACAAATGGAAAAAAAAATGTTTCACAAACTTGAAAAAAAGCTTTACAAATGCAAAAAACATTTTCACAAATTCAAAAAAATCATTGCAAAAATAAGTTTCTCAAATTCAAAAATGTTTCACAAAAACAAAATGATTGGCAAGTAGAAAACATTTATTTCCAAGTTGATACTTTTGGCACACATTTTCCACTTTGCACAACTTTGGTTTCTCCCGCAAGTTTGTTTCTGGAATTTGTGAAAAATAGTTTTGAATTTGAGAAACATTTTTGAGAATGAGAAACATTTTTGAGTTTGTGGAGTTTTGTCAGCCATGTTTTCATCAGTTCCTTGCACACTCAGTGGAGACCTTCTAAGGCAGCGAGGATCCTGCAGCTTCATCTTATCTGCACGTCTGCAATATTGTTGATGATTATCTCCGAGGGAACTTCTCGGTCCTTTTATGAACACGCGGGATTCTCCTTCTGCTCGCACACAAGTCAGGATTTCATTCAAACTCAACTTTGAGATGTTTGTCTGCAGAAAACTAACAACAAGTCACTTAGTACTAGAATCAAACTGAAGGCCGCATCATTTAACACGGCTTTCAAATAACGTCTGTCCACCAATCTTATAATATCATACAATTTCTTCAGATTAAAATAAATACTTAGAAAACCACTCAAGTTATGATTTCAAAAGCAAATTGACTGAAAAACTACAATAGATGTAAAACTGGCAGCTCAGCGGCAGGAATATTACTGTAAGAACTGTTCTACTTTTTTCCTTTCACAGTGAAACACTATAAAATAACAATTGTTGATTTTACGGAAAAAAAAACTGGCAGCTCAGTTGCCAGAATTTGACCCTCAAAACACACACTGTAAAAATAATCCTAAAAACAACAATTTACTGTAGAATTTACGGTAAAAACAATCTGGCAGTTCGGTCAAAAGAATTTGTGTAAAAAAACTCGATCTTTTTGCAGTTACAATAAAACACCATAAACAACAAAAAATTTCGGTTAAAACCTGGCGGTTCTCGCAATAATTTGACTTAAAAACATTAGTACCTATCTACAGTACAAAAAAAAAAAAAAAAAAACGCAAATTAATTTTACCCCTAAAACACCGGTACTGTTTTCCATTTCCAGTAAAACATCATAAAAACAACAATTAACCGTAGATTTTACAGTTAAAAACAACAATTAACCATAGATTTCACAGTAAAAAAAAAACCTAGCAGTTCAGTCGAGAGAATTTCAGTGTAAAAAACGACACTGGTATCTTTTAGAAGTAAAACACCATGAAAACTGCTGAAATTTTACAGTTAAAACCTGGCAGTTCTCGCAATAATTTTACTGTAAAAAACCTTAATGCCTATCTACAGTAAAAAAACAAAAAAACAAACGCTAAATAACATTTGACTTAACCTAAAAACTGGCAGCTCAGTTGCCAGAATTTTACCTTAAAAACACACCGGTATTGTTTTCCATTTCCAGTAAAAAAAAAATCGTAAAAACAACAATTTACTGTAGAATTTACGGTAAAAACAATCTAGCAGTTCGGTCAAAAGAATTTGTGTAAAAAAACTCTATCTTTTTGCAGTTACAATAAAACACCATAAACAACAAAAAATTTCGGTTAAAACCTGGCGGTTCTCGCAATAATTTGACTTAAAAACATTAGTACCTATCTACAGTACAAAAAAAAAAAAAACGCAAAATAATTTTACCCCTAAAACACCGGTACTGTTTTCCATTTCCAGTAAAACATCATAAAAACAACAATTAACCGTAGATTTTACAGTTAAAAACAACAATTAACCATAGATTTCACAGTAAAAAAAAAACCTAGCAGTTCAGTCGAGAGAATTTCAGTGTAAAAAACGACACTGGTATCTTTTAGAAGTAAAACACCATGAAAACTGCTGAAATTTTACAGTTAAAACCTGGCAGTTCTCGCAATAATTTTACTGTAAAAAACCTTAATGCCTATCTACAGTAAAAAAACAAAAAAACAAACGCTAAATAACATTTGACTTAACCTAAAAACTGGCAGCTCAGTTGCCAGAATTTTACCTTAAAAACACACCGGTATTGTTTTCCATTTCCAGTAAAAAAAAAATCGTAAAAACAACAATTTACTGTAGAATTTACGGTAAAAACAATCTAGCAGTTCGGTCAAAAGAATTTGTGTAAAAAAACTCTATCTTTTTGCAGTTACAATAAAACACCATAAACAACAAAAAATTTCGGTTAAAACCTGGCGGTTCTCGCAATAATTTGACTTAAAAACATTAGTACCTATCTACAGTACAAAAAAAAAAAAAAACGCAAAATAATTTTACCCCTAAAACACCGGTACTGTTTTCCATTTCCAGTAAAACATCATAAAAACAACAATTAACCGTAGATTTTACAGTTAAAAACAACAATTAACCATAGATTTCACAGTAAAAAAAAAACCTAGCAGTTCAGTCGAGAGAATTTCAGTGTAAAAAACGACACTGGTATCTTTTAGAAGTAAAACACCATGAAAACTGCTGAAATTTTACAGTTAAAACCTGGCAGTTCTCGCAATAATTTTACTGTAAAAAACCTTAATGCCTATCTACAGTAAAAAAACAAAAAAACAAACGCTAAATAACATTTGACTTAACCTAAAAACTGGCAGCTCAGTTGCCAGAATTTTACCTTAAAAACACACCGGTATTGTTTTCCATTTCCAGTAAAAAAAAAATCGTAAAAACAACAATTTACTGTAGAATTTACGGTAAAAACAATCTAGCAGTTCGGTCAAAAGAATTTGTGTAAAAAAACTCTATCTTTTTGCAGTTACAATAAAACACCATAAACAACAAAAAATTTCGGTTAAAACCTGGCGGTTCTCGCAATAATTTGACTTAAAAACATTAGTACCTATCTACAGTACAAAAAAAAAAAAAAACGCAAAATAATTTTACCCCTAAAACACCGGTACTGTTTTCCATTTCCAGTAAAACATCATAAAAACAACAATTAACCGTAGATTTTACAGTTAAAAACAACAATTAACCATAGATTTCACAGTAAAAAAAAAACCTAGCAGTTCAGTCGAGAGAATTTCAGTGTAAAAAACGACACTGGTATCTTTTAGAAGTAAAACACCATGAAAACTGCTGAAATTTTACAGTTAAAACCTGGCAGTTCTCGCAAGAATTTTACTGTAAAAAACCTTAATGCCTATCTACAGTAAAAAAACAAAAAAACAAACGCTAAATAACATTTGACTTAACCTAAAAACTGGCAGCTCAGTTGCCAGAATTTTACCTTAAAAACACACCGGTATTGTTTTCCATTTCCAGTAAAAAAAAAATCGTAAAAACAACAATTTACTGTAGAATTTACGGTTAAAAAATCTGAAAGTTCAGTCAAGAGAATTTAAGTGTAAAAAAACTCTATCTTTTTTCAGTTACCGTAAAACACCATAAAAAAACATTTTACAGTTAAAACCTGGCGGTTCTCGCAATAATTTTACTGTTAAAAACATTAGTACCTATCTACAGTACAAAAAAAACCCCGAAATAATTTTACCCTAAAAACACATCGCTACCGTTTTCCATTTCCAGTAAAACATCATAAAAACAACAATTAACCGTCAATTTTACAGTTAAAAACAACAACAATTAACCATAGATTTCAAAGTAAAATAAAACTGGCAGTTCAGTCGAGAGAATTTAAGTGTAAAAAATTACACTGGTATCTTTGGCAGTAAAACACCATGAAAACTGCTGAAATTTTACAGTTAAAACCTGGCAGTTCTCGCAAGAATTTCACTATAAAAACCATTAGTACCTTTTCTATGTACGGTAAAAAAAAAAAAATCCCAAGTTAACTTTTGACTTAACGTAAAAACTGGCAGCTTAGTTGAGAATTTGACCCTAAAAACACACTAGTACTGATTTTCCATTTCCAGTAAAACATCATAAAAACAACAGTTTACGGTAGATTTTACAGTAAAAAATAACAACCTGGCAGTTCATTTGAGAGAATTTAAGTGTAAAAAAACCGCAACTGGTATCTTTTTCAATAAACACCATAAAAACAACAGCTACATTTTTTTTTTCAGTAAAAACCTGGCAGCTCTCGGAAAAATTTTACTGTAAAAAACTTATAATACCTATCTGCAGACAAAAACATTTAAAAAAAAAAAACGCAAACTACAATGGGACTTTTTTTCGTAAAAACTTTCAGCTCTGTTGACAGAATTTTACTCTAAAAACACGCCAGTATTTTTTTCCGTTTCCAATAAAACACCATAAAAACAACAGAAAATTTGGCAGTCAAAACTTGGCAGTTCTTGCAAGAATTTTATCGTAAAAAACATCAATACCTTTTTCTATCTACAGTAAAAAAAAATAAAATAAAAAAAATAACAGTTGACTTACCGCAAAAACTGTTAGCTCAGTTGCCAGGATTTGACCCTAAAAACACACTGGTACCATTTTCCATTTCCAATAAAACATCATAAAAACAACAATTTACCGTTGATTTTACAGTTAAAAACAACAATTAACCATAGATTTTACAGTTAAAAACAACAATTAACCATAGATTTCACAGTGGAAAAAAACTGGCAGTTCAGTCGAGAGAATTTAAGTGTAAAAAAAGACACTGGTATCTTTGGCAGTAAAACACCATGAAAACTGCTGAAATTTTACGGGTAAAACCTGGCAGTTCTCGCAAGAACTTCACTATAAAAAACATTAGTACCTTTTCCTGCCGGCTACATCCAGCGGCCTGTGAAGCAGCGGAGTATATGTGTTGTCTGTCTATTTATGAATAATGCAGACCAGGAGTTTTGGCTGAGTTCTTAACGTTTGCTTTCAGAGCGTGCATATCACAACATACAAGATGCCGTCATGGCAACACACAACCTATACCGGGCTACCGCGCATGCTCGTCACTCCTGTTGCATGCTGGGTAGGGTAGTTCTTTTATTCCCTGGCTCATAACATCACAATATAGTACCATGTATATGATGCCTTCAGTTTATCAAAGCACCAAGCAAACAATCGGAAAATTCCCATCATATCAATTCCTAGATATGGTCATAATTATTTTAAGTGCACTACGCAGAATAAACACAACATTATTAATATTGCTACTACGGATAATTTAATCAAAAATTCCCTAAAACAGCCCACTACCTATAATATAAGTTTTTTAAACATAAGATCCTGATAAAAAAAAATGTTTCTGCTGTTACCTCAGAAATTGCCTGTTCAGATGTTATGATTGTGGCTCAGAGATTTGTATGTAGATTATATTTATTTTCCATAACAAACAGGATAACTTAAATACCCTGGCAGTGGCAATAAGCTTAAATGTTTGTATTTACATTTTTGGAGTTGATTTTCATAAAATATGCTATTTAACTGCTACTGTTTAACAAGGACTGATTTAAATTGTGTTTGCACAACAAATGTTTTGGCGCTTTTGTTCATGTGGGAGAATATTCCAATAAAGGTGCACTACACACTACTTTTGAATTCATTATTGGGCTTTGCGTATACAATGCAGTTAATCGCGATTAATAAGAGAAAAAGTGCGATTAAAATTTTTAATCGTTGCCCAGCCCTAATATATATATATATATATAATATATTGTAAAAAGTGGCCATTCAGACGTCTTCTAGGCCGTGTCCTTTTAGGCTAATTCCATGCGCGTCATGCAGGCTAGTGCCTTCTCTCACTGTGTGGTGGAGCCGAGGAGGCTGCACAAACATCTGAGAGGCCCCCGCTCCTTCTTTAATGAAACATTGTCGGGGCCCTCTCAATGCACACACAGCTCAGCATCTGACACACAGTGTCACGGGGGCCCTGCCAATTATGTTTTCAGCGAAAGCCCACTCAGGCCCCCCCCCCCCCCCCACACACACACACACACCCCTCCTCCAGGCTCAGACATAGAAAAACAGGACAGAGATATGATTACTAATCCTCCTCCCCCTTCCCACCCTCCACCCAAGCCAAACAGTCAAATGTTAGATTTGTTAGTTCAGCCATCAAGGAGCGTCTCAAAGCCAAGTGGGGGTCCGGGGTCCGGGGCCCCGTGATGTTATAATGAGAGTTCAGATGTTTGTTTTCCTTCTGATTGGACGGCGTGAAAGCGTCTCCCTCCTCTCACTCCGGGGCTCCGCAATCTACTTTTAATGGCCCTCATTTGTTGGCCTTTTTCGCAGCACGGCGGGCTGTGTACAACACGGCGGGGACACGGAGCCCGTGTTTGGGCTCGATTCCCATAAAGAAGGCGAGGGAGCATCCGTCTTTGTGAACGGAGCTCCGTGCGACGCAGGTGATGCATCCACCTGCCAGCGGCGAGTACGGGTCATCATGCAAGAAGACGGAGCTGGGATCGAACCACGACATCATCAGTCGGGCTTTATTGTCGGGCAGCTATAGAGCGCCGCTAATCGTCCGTCCTGATTGATCGGCCTAAATTAGCCGTCCTTTTCTTTGTCTTCCCAGCCATAAATCATCCCCTTTTTGAAAGAATAAAAATAGACTTTGTCTTCTCATTTGAAATTCCACACTCGTTATGCATATTATAGTATTTTGTCATCCGGGGTGTTTTTTTTTTTTTTGTACCTCAAGAATCAAAACCAGGACCAAATCTCCACACAAAGCACATTTGTAAAGTTACAAAGTGAGTTTTACTCGCAGACGACACACTTTTTGTTTTGTTCACGCGGAAACTAATACAAATAATAGCTGAAGAAATGAACACATTAAAGCAGGGGTCTCAAACTCAATTAGCCGGGGGCCACTGGATGCAGAGTCCAGAGCAGGGGTAGGGAACCTATGGCTCTACATCAGGGGTGCCCATTACGTCGATCGCGAGCTACCAGTCGACCGCGGGGGGTGTGTCAGTCGATCTCCAGCCAGGCTTTTAAAAAAAATAGACCTAAAAATGAGTGATCATCAATCTTCACCAAGACGTCACTTAAATGACATTCACGGTACCGGAGGGTCTTGTGAGATGACGCTGGCTGCTGCAAGATCATTATTATGAAAATATGACCGAGAGGAAGGCGAGAAACACTTTTTATTTCAACAGACTCTCGCGCCGTACCTTCCGTCAAAACTCTAAAGGCCGACTGCACATTTCCTATCTTCACAATAAAAGCCATGCTTCATGCTGCCTGCGCTAACAAAATAAGAGTCTCGGAAAGCTGGCGTGCACAAGCCAGCTTTCCGAGACTCTTATTTTGTTAGCGCAGGCAGCATGAAGCAGGGCCCCCCCCGGCTGAAACATTTTTATAAATGTTTTTTTATTATTATTTTTATTAAATCAACATAAAAAACACAATATACACTTACAAATAGTGCACCAACCACAAAAAAACTCCCTTTTTCATGACAAAAACGTCCCTTTTTCATGAAAAAAAAAAATAAAAATAAATAAATACCAACCGGGCCATTGAAATACTTTGTATAGTTCAAAATAAGAGTCTCAGAAAGCTGGCGTGCACATCACTTGTGCACGCCAGCTTTCCGAGACTCTTATTTTGTTAGCGCAGGCAGCATGAAGCAGGGCCCCCCCCGGCTGAAACATTTTTATAAATGTTTTTTTATTTTTTATTTTGATTAAATCAACATAAAAAACACAATATACACGTACAAATAGTGCACCAATCACAAAAACCTCCCTTTTTCATGACAAAAACCTCCCTTTTTCATGAAAAAGAAAAAAATAAATAAATAAATAACAACCGGGCCGCGGGACACATTTTTAAGCGTTGACCGGTCCGCGGATACAAAAAGGTTGGGGGCCACTGAATTAGATGACCATAGTAGCTAGTATGTCATGCAAAAGCATGATTCCAACCATTGAAATACTTCGTATAGTTCAAGACTTATGGTCATCACTGCACATCATAATGGCAGCTACACTTTCCATCTTAAAGATCCAACAAAAATTATTTGGGAGTGTCCGGCGGGCCAGATTGAAAAGCCTAACGAGCCATATTGGAGCTCCCAGGCCTTAATTTGCCCAGATCTGCATTAAATTGTATACTCTAGCCTTTAAATAGACTCCCTTTTTAGACCAGTTGATCTGCCGTTTCTTTTCTTTTTCTTCTATGTCCCACTCTCCCTTGTGGAGGGGGTCCGGTCCCATCCGGTGGCCATGTACTGCTCGCCTGTGTATCGGCTGGGGACATCTCTGCGCTGCTGATCCGCCTCCGCTTGGGATGGTTTCCTGCTGGCTCCGCTGTGAACGGGACTCTCGCTGCTGTGTTGGATCCGCTTTGGACTGGACTCTCGCGACTGTGTTGGATCCATTATGGATTGAACTTTCACAGTATCATGTTAGACCCGCTCGACATCCATTGCTTTCCTCCTCTCCAAGGTTCTCATAGTCATCATTGTCACCGACGTCCCACTGGGTGGGAGTTTTCCTTGCCCTTATGTGGGTTCTTCCGAGGATGTCGTAGTGGTTTGTGCAGCCCTTTGAGACACTAGTGATTTAGGGCTATATAAGTAAACATTGATTGATTGATTGATTGAAATTAAACACACTCACACAACCATTTAGCGTGTTATGGACTCACCATCGTCATGGAGAAGACACGTCAAAATGCACACGACACGGCCCCAAATCCTGACTTCTTAAATTAAGTTTATGTGTCTCAATTAACCGTTGGTTTATCGTTCACAACCGTAACATCTGATACCTTGTCAAACCGTAGCGGAATGGTTCCTTCTCTCACTGAGAATATGAAAGTTCCTATCACTCTGCTCGGTCGTTATGAAGTCCTCCAACCACAAAGCGTGGACTCTTCACACAAGAGCATGCACTTGGTAAGACTCAGAAGGTGTCTTTTACCCGGTCGTCAGGAGTCAAGTGCCACCCTCCCCTTTGACTTTCCTACCAGCCAAACCCTCGCCTCGGACTCCATTATCAAGGCATGGAGGATTAACTTCGGAGCAATAACACGCAATTACATTTATTTTCCAAACCTAAGCCTATTAGACTGCAGCCGAGGAGGCCGTGGACTCACTTCAGCTGAATTTAATTGTGTTCCTATGCCCAAAGAACTTTTGTGCGGCAGGGGGTGAACGAGTGAAAGGGGTCCGTGCGAAGACCTCATCTATGGAACCCCTTTAAACTGTAAAGGGAAAGCGGCCCAGTCCGTAATCGTGTCGCCTCTTTCAAGCCGTTTAATCCTATTAGCCCGAAATAAAGACATGAGCACATCGCACTCCCGCTGTTGGTTTACAGGCCATTTTGCTTTCTGTGCTTGAAGGTTTGTCGGCCATTGTTGGAGGAGAGCGGCTTCTGCTGCATCGCGACGTAGAACGGATGGCGGCCGGAGCAGGGCTGGATTCTTAAAGGCCTACTGAAATGAGATGTTCTTATTTAAACGGGGAAAGCAGGTCATACTTGATCATTTCGCCATATTGCCATATTTTTGCTGAAAGGATTTAGTAGAGAACATCGATGATAAATTTCGCAACTTTTGGTCGCTAATAAAAAAAGCCTTGCCTGTACTGGAAGTAGCAGACGATGTGCGCGTGACGTCACGGGTTGTGGAGCTCCTCACATCTGAACATTGTTTATATTCATGGCCACCAGCAGCTAGAGCGATTCGGACCGAAAAAACGCCAATTTCCCCATTAATTTGAGCGAGGATGAAAGATTCGTGGATGAGGAAAGTGAGAGTGAAGGACTAGAAAAAAGAAAAAAAAAAGACGAGGGCAGTGGGAGCGATTCAGATGTTATTAGACAAATTTACTAGGATAATTCTGGAAAATCACTTTTCTGCTTATTGTGTTACTAGTGTTTTAGTGAGATTATATGGTCGTTCCTGTACAACTTGAAAGTCGGAGGGGTGTGGCCACGGATGTGGTGACCGCCAGTGTCTCCAAGGGAAGCCACGTTTCTCGACGTGGCGACGGCAGCCGGGATGAGATTTTTTTTCCCCCTCCTGCCTGTACAGGAAGTAGCAGACGATGTGCGCGTGACGTCACGGGTTGTGGAGCTCCTCACATCTGAACATTGTTTATATTCATGGCCACCAGCAGCTAGAGCGATTCGGACCTAGAAAACGACGATTTCCCCATTAATTTGAGCGAGGATGAAAGATTTGTGGATGAGGAAAGTGAGAATGAAAGACTAGAAAAAAAACAAAAGACGAAAGCAATGGAGCGATTCAGTTGTTATTAGACACATTTACTAGGATAATTCTGGAAAATCCCCTATCTGCTTATTGTGTTACTAGTGTTTTAGTGAGATTATATAGCAGGGGAAGAACTGTGGATTACATCGGACTGTGTACCCCGCAGTTTTGAGGACCAGTCATAGACAACTTAAGGTGAAAAGCAAATTTTATTTTCACTTGCATACAAAATCATTCTAACTTGGATTGTTTCCCTGGCTTGGAGACTCTCCTGAAGGACAGTGCAGCGAAGACACAACACACTCCCTTCTTGTCTCTCATGGATACACACCTGTTGTTGTTGACTCTGGACTAGAGCAGGGGTTGGGAACCTATGGCTCGGGAGCCAGATGTGGCTCTTTTGATGACTGCATCTGGCTCTCAGGTAAATTTGAGCTGACTCTGCTTAACACGATAAATAATGAATAATCCCACTTGTAATCAGTGTTAAAAATGATGTTCAAAATACAAAACATCCTTGTGCATTTTTAATCCATCCATCCGTTTTTGTAGCGCACCTGTTCAAGAAGCTGAGTTGATGGTAAGAAGTTAGTCATACCTGAAAGTCGGAGGGGTGTGGTGACCGCCAGTGTCTCTGAGGGAAGCCACGTTGGGGCTGGGCTGTGCTTTTTTCCCCCAAGTTCGGGGGCGGCCGGTCGCAGGAGGCAAGAGAGTCCGCAGCTGCCTCTTTGACAGGTGCAGGAGGAACGACACAAGCTATCCGCTCATGTCTACAGTAAGAGCCGACTTATTACCACAATTTCCTCACCGAAAGCTGCCGTTTGACATGTGGTAGGGAGCCATGTTCGCTTGACCGCTCCGTTCCATAGTAAAGCTTCACCGTCATCTTTCGGGAATGTAAACAAGGAAACACCGGCTGTGTTTGTGTTGATAAAGGCGGCCGCAATACACTTGAAAGAATAAACAAGAGTCAAACCTGCTCAGCAATGTCCTTCCTTGATGGTCCGTGGAACCCGCACGACGACGGCAGGAGTCTGTCACATCTACATTTTGGTCATCTGTGTTGCTGAATCTTTTACAATTTGTTCAATTAATAATGGAGACGTCAAAGAAGAAAGATGTAGGTGGGAAGCGGTGTATTACGACCGCCTTTAGCAACACAAACACAGCAGGTGTTTCCTTGTTTACATTCCCGAAAGATGACGGTGAAGCTTTACTATGGAACAGAGCGGTCAAGCGAACATGGTTCCCTACCACATGTCAACCGGCAGCTTTCGGTGAGAAAATCAATCAATCAATCAATCAATGTTTACTTATATAGCCCTAAATCACTAGTGTCTCAAAGGGCTGCACAAACCACAACACAAACCACTACGACTTCCTCGGTAGGCCCACATAAGGGCAAGGAAAACTCACACCCAGTGGGACGTCGGTGACAATGATGACTATGAGAACCTTGGAGAGGAGGAAAGCAATGGATGTCGAGCGGGTCTAACATGATACTGTGAGAGTTCAATCCATAATGGATCCAACACAGTCGCGAGAGTCCAGTCCAAAGCGGATCCAACACAGCAGCGAGAGTCCAGTTCACAGCGGAGCCAAAATGGTGGTAATGAGTCGGCTCTTACCGTAGACATGAGCGGAGAGCTTGCGTCGTTCCTGCTGCTGCTGCGGACTCTTGCCTCCTCCCACCAGCTGCCCCCGACGGTCGGATGCTTACATCGTGGAGGAGGGGAAAAAAAAAAATCTCAGCCCGGCTGCCGTCGCCTCGGAGACACTGGCGGTTGCCACACCCTTCCGACTTTCAGCTTGTACAGGTACGACCATTTAATCTCACTAAAACCCAAATAACACAATATGCAGATAAGGGATTTTCCAGGATCATCCTAGTAAATTTGTCTAATAACATCTGAATCACGCTGCCGTCTAGTTTTTTTTTTTTTTAGTCCTTCACTCTCACTTTCCTCATCCACGAATCTTTCATCCTCGCTCAAATTAATGGGGAAATTGTCGCTTTTTCGGTACTATGGAACAGAGCGGTCAAGCGAACATGGTTCCCTACCGCATGTCAAACGGCAGCTTTCGGTGAGAACATTGTGGTAATAAGTCGGCTCTTACTGTAGACATGAGCGGATAGCTAGTGTCGTTCCTCCTGCACCTGTCAAAGAGGTAGCTGCGGACTCTCTTGCCTCCTCCCACCGGCCGCCCCCAAATTTGGGATTATTCCACCGTGGAGGAGGGGGAAAAAAAAGCTCAGGCCGGCCCCAACGGCTGCCTTCGCTTCACCTCGTTGAGAAACGTGGCTTCCCTCAGAGACACTGGCGGTCACCACACCCCTCCGACTTTCAGGTACCATATAACCTCACTACAACACTTGTAACACAATAAGCAGATAAGAGATTTTCCAGAATTATCCTAGTAAATGTGTCTAATAACATCTGAATCGCCCCCACTACCCTTGTCTTTTTTTTTTCTTTTTTCTAGTCCTTCACTCTCACTCTCCTCATCCACAAATCTTTCATCCTCGCTCAAATTAACGGGGACATCGTCGTTTTCTCGTTCCGATTCGCTCTCGCTGCTGGTGGCCATGATTATAAACAATGTTCGGATGTGAGGAGCTCCACAACCCGTGACGTCACGCGCACATCGTCTGCTACTTCCGGTACAGGCAGGAAGGGGGGAAAAAAAAAATCTCAGCCGGGCTGCCGTCGCCACGTCGAGAAACGTGGCTTCCCTTGGAGACACTGGCGGTCACCACACCCCTCCGACTTTCAGGTACGACCATATAATCTCACTAAATCACTAGTAACACAATAAGCAGATAAGGGATTTTCCAGAATTATCCAAGTAAATTTGTCTAATAACATCTGAATCGCTCTGCCGTCTATTTTTTTTTTTTTTTTAGTCCTTCACTCTCACTTTCCTCATCCACGAATCTTTCATCCTCGCTCAAATTAATGGGGAAATCGTCGTTTTGTCGGTCCGAATCGCTCTAGCTGCCGGTGGCCATGATTATTAACAATGTTCAGATGTGAGGAGCTCCACAACCCGTGACGTCGCGCGCACATCGTCTGCTACTTCCGGTACAGGCAGGAAGGGGGAAGAAAAAAAATCTCAGCCGGGCTGCCGTCGCCACGTCGAGAAACGTGGCTTCCCTTGGAGACACTGGCGGTCACCACACCCCTCCGACTTTCAGGTTGTACAGGTACGACCATATAATCTCACTAAATCACTAGTAACACAATAAGCAGATAAGGGATTTTCTAGAATTATCCAAGTAAATTTGTCTAATAACATCTGAATCGCTCTGCCGTCTATTTTTTTTTTTTTAGTCCTTCACTCTCACTTTCCTCATCCACGAATCTTTCATCCTCGCTCAAATTAATGGGGAAATCGTCGTTTTCTCGGTCCGAATCGCTCTAGCTGCCGGTGGCCATGATTATTAACAATGTTCAGATGTGAGGAGCTCCACAACCCGTGACGTCACGCGCACATCGTCTGCTACTTCCGGTACAGGCAAGGCTTTTTTTTATAAGCGACCAAAAGTTGCAAACTTTATCGTGGATGTTCTCTACTAAATCATTTCAGCAAAAATATGGGGAAATTATCAAATATGACACATAGAATGGACCTGCTATCCCCGTTTAAATAAGAACATCTCATTTCAGTAGGCCTGAGTCTCGTTCTCTACCATCGATTTCCTGCTGAGAATATATCACATACTGTGGCTTTAATAGCGTTAATACCCCTAATTAGATGGGATTAATATTCCCGCCGTCGACACCAGATTTGCTTTCTAAGACCCGTGTTCAAGTAGGCTTAAAACGCGTTCACAAATGGCTTCCAGTCGCACAGCAACCCTGTGAACAGATTGTGTTTTCTCCTTTTCCCCAACAATAATTGGAGGCCCAGGTTTGCCCCCTTTGTACATATTATTAAGTTGTTAGAACTATCAAGTCATCGGGCCGGGCGTTGGACCGCAGTCAGCCACACGCATTGTTAATCCGTGGGCTGTTATTTCAAGATTTGGCCTCTCAAGGCCGCGCGATCCCTTTCAGCTGTGCACACGGTCCTCGACGTGCCGCTGCTCGATGGCTAAATTGCTCGGGGTGTAAATAGGACCCAGACCAAAGTGGATGGAAACAGTTTTCTGACTTATTTAGTTTGGAGCCATCAGGAAAACCACCTACTTAATTTGAAGTCTCTCTCTTTTTCGGGAGATTTCAATCTGTTTTTAATTCGGAAAGCACTTACTCTTCCGACGTGCGTTTTACAAATAACCTCGGCCGGAGTGCTCGTGTGACGTCTGCAGCGTTGTGACGGCTTCCGCTGCTGCACAGGATCACAGACTTTCCTCCACATCTGTGCTTTGTGACGAGTCTGAGTTTTGGCGTTTGGGCAAGATCCAAAAACCAAACCACATTGGGAAAAGAATTGTGAACCGTAATACAACTCACTTAAAAATAAACATTATCTAAGAGGGGGGTGTCCAAACTTTTTAACTTGGGGTCCACTTTGGGCTAAAAACCACCCATGCCATGCATTGTGCCGAGTGTCAAATTTGGTGGAGGAGGAATTATGGTGTGGGGTTGTACATGGCCTGTTAAGACTTGCGTGGCATATTGTTGCCGGATTCGGTCCTGTTTTAATGAACTCAAAACAGTGTTTTACAAACTCAAAAAAATGTTTCATAAATGCAAAAAAATGTTTCACGAATTGAATTTTTTTTTTCACAAACTCAAAACAGTATTTCACAAACTCAAAATTCTTTCACAAACTCTAAAATTTTTCAGCAATTCAAACTTGTTTCACAAATTCAAAAAAAGTTTCAAAAATACAAAAAAATTTTTACGGACTCAAAACAGTGTTTCATAAATGCAAAAAAATGTTTCACAAATTGTAATTTTTTTTCACAAACTCAAAACAGTATTTCACAAACTCAAAATTCTTTCACAAACTCTAAAATGTTTCAGCAATTCAAAGTTGCTTCACAAATTCCAAAAAATTTTCAAAAATACAAAAAAATGTGTACGTACTCAAAACAGTGTTTCACAAATGCTAAAAAATGTTTCACAAACACAAAAAACGTTTCACAAACTAATAATTGTTTCACAAACTCAAATTTTTTTCACAAACTCTAAAAAAGTTTTACAAATGCAAAAAGATGTTTCACAAACTCAAAATTGTTTCACAAACTCAAAAATGTTTCACAAACGCAAAAACATGTTTCACAAATGTAAAATTTTGTTTTTACAAACTAAAATTTTTCAAAAACTCAAAAATTGTTTTCATGAACTCAAAACAGTGTTTCACAAACTCAATATTTTTTTCATAAATGCAAAAAAATGTTTCACGAATTAATTTTTTTTTTTTTACAAACTCAAAACAATATTTCACAAACTCCGAATTTTTTCACAAACTCTAAAATGTTTCACCAACTCAAAGTTGTTTCGCAAATTTAAAACAGTGTTTCACAAATGCTAAAAAAATGTTTCACAAACACAAAAAACGTTTCCCAAACTAAAAATGGTTTCACAAACTCTAATTTTTTTCACAAACTCTAAAAAAGTTTCATAAACGCAAAAGAAAGTTTTACAAATGCAAAGAGATGTTTCACAAACTCAAAAATGTTTCACAAACGCAAAAACATGTTTCACAAATGTAAAATTTAGTTTTTACAAACTCAAATATTTCACAAACTCAAAAATGTTTCACAAACACCAAAAAATGTTTCACAAACTCAAATATGCGTGGTATATTTTTTGCCGGATTCGGTCCACCGTGGATGCGTCAGCAAAAACACAACAAAAGGTAAGAACTAAGGAATTTATTAACTCAAAACAGGCTAGAACAAAAAAACACTGGTGTAAATAGAAAAGGCGAATAAAAGCGCTAGCATGGAAAGCTAGGTAAAACTAACTGAAACACAAACAATTGTTTTCATGAACTCAAAACAGTGTTTCACAAACTCAATTTTTTTTCTTTCATAAATGCAAAAAAATGTTTCACGATATTTTTTTTACAAACTCAAAACAGTATTTCACAAACTCAAAATTTTTTCACAAACTCTAAAATGTTTCACCAACTCAAAGTTGTTTCACAAATTTGAAAAAAAAGTTTCATGAATGCAATTTTTTTTTCACAAACTCAAAACAGTGTTTTACAAATGCAATTTTTTTTTTCACAAACGCAAAAAACATTTCACAAATTCAAAGAAAGTTTCATAAATGCAAATTTTTTTTTCAAAAACTCTAAAGTTGTTTTCATGGACTCAAAACGGTGTTTTACAAACTCAAAAAAATGTTTCATAAATGCATAGAAATGTTTCACGAATTGTAATTTTTTTTCACAAACTCAAAACAGTATTTCACAAACTCAAAATTCTTTCACAAACTTTAAAATGTTTCAGCAATTCAAAGTTGTTTCACAAATTCAAAAAAGTTTCAAAAATACAATAAAAAAATGTACGCACTCAAAACAGTGTTTCACAAATGCTAAAAAAATGTTTCACATACACAAAAAACGTTTCACAAACTAAAAATTGTTTCACAAACTCAAATTTTCTTTATAAACTCTAAAAAAGTTTCACGAACGCAAAAAAAAGTTTTACAAATGCAAAAAGATGTTTCACAAACTCAAAAATGTTTCACAAATGCAAAAAATAGTTTTACAAATGCAAAAAGATGTTTCACAAACTCAAAATTGTTTCACAAACTCAAAAATGCTTCACAAACGCAAAAACATGTTTCACAAATGTAAAGTTTTGTTTTTACAAACTCAAATATTTCACAAACTCAAAAATGTTTCACAAACATCAAAAAATGTTGCACACACTCAAATATGCGAGGCATATTTTTTGCCGGATTCGGTCCACCGTGGATGCGTCAGCAAAAACACAACAAAAGGTAAGAACTAAGGAATTTATTAACCCAAAACAGGCTAGAACAAAAAACACTGGTGTAAATAGAAAAGGCAAATAAAAGCGCTAGCATGGAAAGCTAGGTAAAACTAACCGAAACACAAACAATTGTTTTCATGAACTCAAAACAGTGTTTCACAAACTCAAATTTTTTTTTTCATAAATGCAAAAAAATGTTTCACGAATTAATTTTTTTTTTTACAAACTCAAAACAGTATTTCACAAACTCAAAATTTTTTCACAAACTCTAAAATGTTTCACCAACTCAAAGTTGTTTCACAAATTTAAAAAGAAGTTTCATGAATGCAAATTTGTTTTTCACAAACTCAAAACAGTGTTTTACAAATGCAAACATTTTTTTCACAAACGCAAAAAACGTTTCATAAATGCAAAAAAAATATTTCAAAAACTCAAAAATTGTTTTCATGAACTCAAAACAGTGTTTTACAAACTCAAAAAAATATTTCATAAATGCAAAAATATGTTTCACGAATTGTAATTTTTTTTCACAAACTCAAAACAGTATTTCACAAACTCAAAATTCTTTTACAAACTCAAAAATGTCTCAGCAATTCAAAGTTGTTTCACAAATTCAAAAAAAGTTTCAAAAATACAAACAATTTTTTTACGAACTCAAAACAGTGTTTCACAAATGCTAAAAAAAATTTCACAAACACAAAAAACGTTTCACAAACAAAAGTGTTTCACTAACTCAAATTTTTTTCACAAACTAAAAAAGTTTCACAAATGCAAAAAAAAGTTTTACAAATGCAAAAAGATGTTTCGCAAACTCAAAAATGTTTCACAGACGCAAAAACATGTTTCACAAATGTAAAATTTAGTTTTTACGAACTCAAATATTTCACAAACTCAAAAATGTTTCACAAACACCAAAAAATGTTTCACAAACTCAAATATGCGTGGCATATTTTTTGCCGGATTCGGTCCACCGTGGATGCGTCAGCAAAAACACAACAAAAGGTAAGAACTAAAGGAATTTATTAACCCAAAACAGGCTAGAACAAAAAACACTGGTGTGAATAGAAAAGGCAAATAAAAGTGCTAGCATGGAAAGCTAGGTAAAACTAACCGAAACACAAACAATTGTTTTCATGAACTCAAAACAGTGTTTCACAAACTCAAATGTTTTTTTTCATGAATGCAAAAAAATGTTTCACAATTTTTTTTTTTACAAACTTAAAACAGTATTTCACAAACTCAAATTTTTTTCACAAACTCTAAAATGTTTCACCAACTCAAAGTTGTTTCACAAATTTAAAAAAAAGTTTCATGAATGCAATTTTTTTTTCACAAACTCAAAACAGTGTTTTACAAATGCAAACATTTTTTTCACAAACGCAAAAAACGTTTCACAAACTCAAAAAAAAGTTTCATAAAAGCAAAAAAATATTTAAAAAACTCAAAAATTGTTTTCATGAACTCAAAACAGTGTTTTACAAACTCAAAAAAATGTTTCATAAATGCAAAAAAATGTTTCACGAATTCTAATTTTTTTTCACAAACTCAAAACAGTATTTCACTACCTCAAAATTATTTCACAAACTCTAAAATGTTTCAGCAATTCAAAGTTGTTTCACAAATTCAAAAAAAGTTTCAAAAATACCCCCAAAAATGTTACGAACTCAAAACAGTGTTTCACAAATGCTAAAAAAATGTTTCACAAACACAAAAAACGTTTCGCAAAGTAAAAATTGTTTCACAATCTCAATTTTTTTTCACAAACTCTAAAAAAGTTTCACAAACGCAAAAAAAGATTTCCAAATGCAAAACAATGTTTCACAAACTCAAAATTGTTTCACAAACTCAAAAATGTTTCACAAACTCAAAAACATGTTTCACAAATGTAAAATTTAGTTTTTACAAACTCAAATATTTCACAAACTCAAAAATGTTTCACAAACACCAAAAAATGTTTCACAAACTCAAATATTTTTTGCCGGATTCGGTCCACCGTGGATGCGTCAGCAAAAACACAACAAAAGGTAAGAACTAAGGAATTTATTAACTCAAAACAGGCTAGAACAAAAAACACTGGTGTGAATAGAAAAAGCAAATAAAAGCGCTAGCATGGAAAGCTAGGTAAAACTAACCGAAACACAAACAATTGTTTTCATGAACTCAAAACAGTGTTTCACAAACTCAAATGTTTTTTTTCATAAATGCAAAAAAATGTTTCACGAAATAATTTTTTTTTTTTACAAACTCAAAACAGTATTTCACAAAATCCAAATTTTTTCACAAACTCTAAAATGTTTCACCAACTCAAAGTTGTTTCACAAATTCAAAAAAAAGTTTCATGAATGCAAATTTTTCTTTCACAAACTCAAAACAGTGCTTTACAAATGCAAACATTTTTTTCACAAACGCAAAAAACGTTTCACAAACTCCAAAAAGTTTCATAAATGCAAAAAAAATTTCAAAAACTCAAAAATTGTTGTCATGAACTCAAAACAGTGTTTTACAAACTCAAAATTATTTCACAAACTCTAAAATGTTTCAGCAATTCAAAGTTGTTTCACAAATTCAAAAAAAGTTTCAAAAATACAAAAAATTTTTTTTATGAACTCAAAACAGTGTTTCACAAACTCAAATTTTTTTTTTCATAAATGCAAAAAAATGTTTCACGAATTAATTTTTTTTTTACAAACTCAAAACAGTATTTCACAAACTCAAAATTTTTTCACAAACTCTAAAATGTTTCACCAACTCAAAGTTGTTTCACAAATTTAAAAAGAAGTTTCATGAATGCAAATTTGTTTTTCACAAACTCAAAACAGTGTTTTACAAATGCAAACATTTTTTTCACAAACGCAAAAAACGTTTCATAAATGCAAAAAAAAATATTTCAAAAACTCAAAAATTGTTTTCATGAACTCAAAACAGTGTTTTACAAACTCAAAAAAATGTTTCATAAATGCAAAAATATGTTTCACGAATTGTAATTTTTTTTCACAAACTCAAAACAGTATTTCACAAACTCAAAATTCTTTTACAAACTCAAAAATGTCTCAGCAATTCAAAGTTGTTTCACAAATTCAAAAAAAGTTTAAAAAATACAAACAATTTTTTTACGAACTCAAAACAGTGTTTCACAAATGCTAAAAAAAATTTCACAAACACAAAAAACGTTTCACAAACAAAATTGTTTCACTAACTCAAATTTTTTTCACAAACTCTAAAAAAGTTTCACAAATGCAAAAAAAAGTTTTACAAATGTAAAAAGATGTTTCGCAAACTCAAAAATGTTTCACAAATGCAAAAACATGTTTCACAAATGTAAAATTTAGTTTTTACGAACTCAAATATTTCACAAACTCAAAAATGTTTCACAAACACCAAAAAATGTTTCACAAACTCAAATATGCGTGGTATATTTTTTGCCGGATTCGGTCCACCGTGGATGCGTCAGCAAAAACACAACAAAAGGTAAGAACTAAGGAATTTATTAACCCAAAACAGGCTAGAACAAAAAACACTGGTGTAAATAGAAAAGGCAAATAAAAGCGCTAGCATGGAAAGCTAGGTAAAACTAACCGAAACACAAACAATCGTTTTCATGAACTCAAAACAGTGTTTCACAAACTCAAATGTTTTTTTTCATAAATGCAAAAAAATGTTTCACAATTTTTTTTTACAAATATTTTACAGTATTTCACAAACTCAAATTTTTTTCACAAACCCTAAAATGTTTCACCAAATCAAAGTTGTTTCACAAATTTAAAAAAAAGTTTCATGAATGCAATTTTTTTTTCACAAACTCAAAACAGTGTTTTACAAATGCAAACATTTTTTTCACAAACGCAAAAAACGTTTCACAAACTCAAAAAAAAGTTTCATAAAAGCAAAAAAATATTTCAAAAACTCAAAAATTGTTTTCATGAACTCAAAACAGTGTTTTACAAACTCAAAAAAATGTTTCATAAATGCAAAAAATGTTTCACGAATTCTAATTTTTTTTCACAAACTCAAAACAGTATTTCACTACCTCAAAATTATTTCACAAACTCTAAAATGTTTCAGCAATTCAAAGTTGTTTCACAAATTCAAAAAAAGTTTCAAAAATACCCCCAAAAATGTTACAAACTCAAAACAGTGTTTCACAAATGCTAAAAAATGTTTCACAAACACAAAAAACGTTTCGCAAAGTAAAAATTGTTTCACAATCTCAATTTTTTTTCACAAACGCAAAAAAAAGATTTCCAAATGCAAAACAATGTTTCACAAACTCAAAATTGTTTCACAAACTCAAAAATGTTTCACAAATGCAAAAACATGTTTCACAAATGTAAAATTTAGTTTTTACAAACTCAAATATTTCACAAACTCAAAAATGTTTCACAAACACCAAAAATGTTTCACAAACTCAAATATGCGTGGCATATTTTTTGCCGGATTCGGTCCACCGTGGATGCGTCAGCAAAAACACAACAAAAGGTAAGAACTAAGGAATTTATTAACCCAAAACAGGATAGAACAAAAAACACTGGTGTAAATAGAAAAAGCAAATAAAAGCGCTAGCATGGAAAGCTAGGTAAAACTAACCGAAACACAACCAATTGTTTTTATGAACTCAAAACAGTGTTTCACAAACTCAAATGTTTTTTTTCATAAATGCAAAAAAATGTTTCACGAAATAATTTTTTTTTTTTACAAACTCAAAACAGTATTTCACAAAATCCAAATTTTTTCACAAACTCTAAAATGTTTCACCAACTCAAAGTTGTTTCACAAATTCAAAAAAAAGTTTCATGAATGCAAATTTTTCTTTCACAAACTCAAAACAGTGCTTTACAAATGCAAACATTTTTTTCACAAACGCAAAAAACGTTTCACAAACTCAAAAAAGTTTCATAAATGCAAAAAAAAATTCAAAAACTCAAAAATTGTTCTCATGAACTCAAAACAGTGTTTTACAAACTCAAAATTATTTCACAAACTCTAAAATGTTTCAGCAATTCAAAGTTGTTTCACAAATTCAAAAAAAGTTTCAAAAATACAAAAAAAAAATGTATGAACTCAAAACAGTGTTTCACAAATGCTAAAAAAAGTTTCACAGACACAAAAAACGTTTCACAAACTACAAATTGTTTCACAAACTCAAATTTTTTTCACAAACTCTAAAAAAAGTTTCACAAACGCAAAAAAAAGTTTTACAAATGCAAAAAGATGTTTCACAAACTCAAAAATGTTTCACAAACACAAAAAACGTTTCACAAACTAAAAATTGTTTCACAAACTCAAATTTTTTTCACAAACTCTAAAAAAAAGTTTCACAAAAGCAAAAAAAAGTTTTACAAATGCAAAAAGATGTTTCACAAACTCAAAATTGTTTCACAAACGCAAAAACATGTTTCACAAATGAAAAATTTAGTTTTTACAAACTCAAATATTTTACAATCTCAAAAATGTTTCACAAACACCAAAAATGTTTCACAGCAAAAACACAGCAAAAGGTAAGCACTACGGAATTTATTAACTCAAAACAGACTAGAACAAAAAACACTGGTGTAAATAGAAAAGGCAAAAAAAAACGCTAGCAAGGAAAGCTAGATAAAACTAACCGAAACACAAACACTTGGTAAGTCTTTGCTGTCGTCCAGCATTCTGTTTTTGTTGACTTTGTACTCAGTTCTAGTTTCGTTCTGCATAGCCACCCTTAAGCTTCAATGCCGTGTCTTAGCGGCACTCACCTTTTGTTTATTCTTGGTTTAAGCATTAGACACCTTTTTACCTGCACCCTGCCTCCCGCTGTTTCCGACATCTACAAAGCAATTAGCTACCGGCTGTCACCTACTGATATTGAAGAGTATTACAGGATTACTCTGCCGAGCTGTAGACAGCACCAACACTCAACAAAAACACATCATTTGCAGATTATAATTACTGCTCCACAGTAAGTCTTTGCTGTCGTCCAGCATTCTGTTTTTGTTTACTTTGTAGCCAGTTCAGTTCAAGTTTTGTTCTGCATAGCCATCCTTAAGTTTCAATGCTGTGTCTTAGCGGCACTCACCTTTTGTTTATTCTTGGTTCAAGCATTTGAAACCTTTTTACCTGCACCCTGCCTCCCGCTGTTTCTGACATTTACTAAGCAATTAGCTACCGGCTCTCGCCTACTGATATTGAAGAGTATTACACGGTTATTCTGCCGAGCTGTAGACAGGACCGACACTCAAAACCAACATATCATTTACGGATTATAAGTTTTGCTCCACAGTAAGTTTTTGCTGTCGTCCAGCATTCTGTTTTTCTTTACTTTGTAGCCAGTTCAGTTCGAGTTTTGTTCTGCATAGCCATCCTTAAGCTTCAATGCCTTTTCTCAGGGGCACTCACCTTTTATTTATTTTTGGTTTAAGCATTAGACACATTTTTACCTGCACACTGCTCCCCGCTGTTTCAGAATTCTACAAAGCAATTAGCTACCGGCTGTCACCTACTGATATTGAAGAGTATTACACGATTACTCTGCCGAGCTGTAGACAGGACCGACACTCAACAAAAAGACATCATTTGCGGATTATAATTACTGCTCCACAGTAAGTCTTTGCTGTCGTCCAGCATTCTGTTTTTCTTTACTTTGCAGCCAGTTCAGTTCTAGTTTTGTTCTGCATAGCCATCCTTAAACTTCAATGCCGTGTCTTAGCGGCACTCACCTTTTGTTTATTCTTGGTTTAAGCATTAGACACCTTTTTACCTGCACCCTGCCTCCCGCTGTTTCCGACATCTACAAAGCAATTAGCTACCGGCTGTCACCTACTGATATTGAAGAGTATTACAGGATTACTCTGCCGAGCTGTAGACAGCATCAACACTCAACAAAAAGACATCATTTGCAGATTATAATTACTGCTCCACAGTAAGTCTTTGCTGTCGTCCAGCATTCTGTTTTTCTTTACTTTGCAGCCAGTTCAGTTCTAGTTTCGTTCTGCATAGCCATCCTTAAGCTTCAATGCCGTGTCTTAGCGGCACTCACCTTTTGTTTATTCTTGGTTTAAGCATTTGAAACCTTTTTACCTGCACCCTGCCTCCCGCTGTTTCTGACATTTACTAAGCAATTAGCTACCGGCTCTCGCCTACTGATATTGAAGAGTATTACACAGTTATTCTGCCGAGCTGTAGACAGGACCGACACTCAAAACCAACACATCATTTGCGGATTATAAGTTTTGCTCCACAGTAAGTTTTTGCTGTCGTCCAGCATTCTGTTTTTGTTTACTTTGTAGCCAGTTCAGTTCGAGTTTTGTTCTGCATAGCCATCCTTAAGCTTCAATGCCTTTTCTCAGGGGCACTCACCTTTTATTTATTTTTGGTATAAGCATTAGACACATTTTTACCTGCACACTGCTCCCCGCTGTTTCAGAATTCTACAAAGCAATTAGCTACCGGCTGTCACCTACTGATATTGAAGAGTATTACACGATTACTCTGCCGAGCTGTAGACAGGACCGACACTCAACAAAAAGACATCATTTGCGGATTATAATTACTGCTCCACAGTAAGTCTTTGCTGTCGTCCAGCATTCTGTTTTTCTTTACTTTGTAGCCAGTTCAGTTCTAGTTTCGTTCTGCATAGCCATCCTTAAACTTCAATGCCGTGTCTTAGCGGCACTCCCCTTTTGTTTATTCTTGGTTTAAGCATTAGACACCTTTTTACCTGCACACTGCCTCCCTACTAGAGTTTGGTAGATACTTTTTATGAATGAAAAACAATATTTTTCGAGTAACTTTCCCGAAAACAAAGCGAGCACAGAGACCCGATGATGTGACTTTCCAGGGCTCCAACTTCCGTGAAGACGTTAGATGTAGACACAGAACCAAGAAGCGCTTATCTCATGGTTTTGGCTAATTAGCACTATCAGTGGTGTTGTTTTTTTGTTTTTTTTTTTAAGACAAAGACTCTGCTTACCGCCGGCTCTTTGATCACTTCCTGATCACCTGTCTACTTATCTGCAAGGCTCTGTTCAGCGTAGTAATTGTGCGGCCAAGCGAGCCAAGAGCTGACATCAGAGGAGACTGGAGCGGGGCTGATAAAAAGCAGATTTAGTGGCACTCATAAAACACGAGGCGAGGATCTAATTGTGCACTTATATCCACTTCACTCGGCGGTAATAGGGCTACTAAATTTCCATCTCAAATACCAGCGCCAACTGCGGGGGAATTCTCTCTGGCCTTTTAACTTGGTAGGTGGCTTGACATTTGCATCTTCAGTATTCCCCGTGAAACAATCATGGCCATTTTTTTTTTTAAAATGGAACACAATTCTGACGATGTTCGTTATATAAACTGTACGATTTATAAAGTGTGAATTTATATCTGGGCTGGGAAAGGATTGACATTTTATTCAGATGAGTCACACTTTCAAATTAAGATTAATCATGATTAATCTAATATTTGGACACGAATGCAATTTTGAAAAATAAAATGTAAGTTAATGAGGTTAAAAATAAATTGCGTGGTTAATTTGTGTCGATACACAAATGTTGTGATGTTTCTTTCTTGTCAATCACACGCGTTAAACTGTCAAATTTAACACGGAGAAATGGAAAAAAAAAAACATGTTCTATGAAAAGTAAGGTGTAAATTACATTAAATAGTACAATAAATTATAATATTTTATGACTTTTATGTGGGGAAAAAAAGTATTTATTTTATTATTTGTTGAAATACATTGTTAATTTTATTTATATATACATGTACATATATATATATATATATATATATATATATATATATATGTACATGTATATATAAGTCATGCGATGAGGTGGGGACGTGTCCAGGGTGTGGATGCCTTCCGCCCGATTGTAGCTGAGATAGGCACCAGCGCCCCCCACGACCCCGAAATGGAATAAGCGGTAGTAAATGGATGGATGGATGGATATATATATATATATATATATATATATATACTGTATGTATATATATATCCATATATATATGTAAATATATGAATATATATATATATATATATATATATATATCTACTATATAGATATACATGTATATAGTATATATGTATATGCGTGTAAACCTATACATGCATATTTATGTATCTATACATGTATATAAATATATATACACATTTACATATATATGTATATCTATACAGATATATAAATATATATATATATATATATATATATATATATATATATATTTATATACATGTATATATACGAAAATATGTATATATGTGTGTATATATATAAATATATAAATGTATGAATATATATATATATATTCATACATATATATATATATATATATATATACACACATATATAAATATATGTGTATATATACACATTTATATTCATACACATATATATATATATATATATATATATATATATATATATATATGGATAGAAATATATATGGATATATGGATATACACATTTATATTATACACATGCATTATATATATATATATATATATATATATATATATATATATGTATGTATATACACACATATGTATAAGTGCATATATGTGTGTGTGTAAATATATATATATATATGTACACATATATATGCATACATGTGTTTGTGTATATGTATACATACACAGTATATATATATACATATATATATTTATTTATATATATATATATATATATACATACACACATATATATATATATATATATTTACACACAAATATATATATATACATATATAAATATGTGTGTAGATACACACATTTATATTTTTACCTTTACACACACACACACACACACACACACACACACACACATATATTTATACACACATTAATATACAAATACACATATATACACCCACGCATAAACACACATATATACAGTATATACACATATTCATACACACATTCTGTATATTTCTACACACACATTTATATATAACTAATGATGAAATACAATTAGATTATTAAGTTGTGTAATTTATTTCACTTTTTTGTGTGTGTGTGTAATTGTTTTCCTTTGTATTTAAAATATTGTGTTTTTCCTTTTCCCCCAAAGCGCCTCCATCATTTCACGGCGTGGAAGAACTCGATTCCCCAGCCGCGGCAATGTTGACTTTACAATAGTGCACCAACTCAAAGACCAATGAAGGTCATTGTTTTAATCAAGAAAAAACACATGAATACAATTATTATTTTCCTACATTTCATGAATCAATCCTGGACATATTGCAGTGTCCCCAGTCTGACTGTGTTCTGTGTGAGGAGGACAGGAACCTCCCGGCCTATCCAGACCATCACAATGAGCCCCTTTCAAGTCGGAATGGCCGCCACTGGGACTTGATATGATTTTTATCAGATGCTGAAATGCCACATTACCAAGTGGGCAGTAAATTATGTCTAAACCAATTACAGGAGGTCTCGCTGCGGCCCGCCGGTCACAGAAGGCCAAGACGGGGGGGAGGCAGGAAGGGGGGGTTGGGGGGGCATGGCTGGGGTTTGTCTTGATTAGTGGAGTCTGGGGGGCGCATGAGAGTCTGGCGATAAGGTGACAAGGGTGTGTGTGTGTGTGTGTGGAGGAGATGTGCGGTTGAAGTGCACATAAACAAAGGTGTGTATGACAAATGAAAGAAGAGCATCATGGGAAATGATGCTTCCAATGCAGTACATCGTCCTTCCTCACTCGCCAAACTCAGCAAATGAAACGCTTTTTCATATCTCTTGGCTGCAAAAATGTAACCGAGGGGGGAAAAAAGTGTGTGTGTGTGTGTGTTTTTGTATTTATATTTAAATGACTTTTATCACCATATTGCCAATTTTCTTATTATTCTTTTGTTGTTCTTGTAAAATAGTGACATTTTTTTGAGTAAAATGATGACTTTTGTTATCATTTCGCAGAGTAAAATTCCGATTATTATAATGGTGCCAAAAGTTGAAAAGTTGTGACTTTTGTCGAGTAAAATTCCGACTCCTTCCATAAAATTGCCAAAATGTTAAGTTTTTCTTGTAAAATTACGATTGATATTGAGTAAAATTCCGACTTTTTTCCTGCGAAATTGTGACATTTTGCTTGTGAAATTCCAACTCATTTTTTACAACAAGCTTTTTTATATTTACATATATTATTAATGTTGTAAATACACATCTTTATATACCTAGAAAGGCTGGTCCTAAAGAGGTAGGCATTTTTTCTCAGGTCTCAAGAAGGTAAGAAATACAAAAATGTGTGTGTGTTTTAACGTGTGTGTGTGTGTGTGTGTGTGTGTGTGTGTGTTGTATTTATATTTAAATGACTTTTATCACCATATTGCCAATTTTCTTATTATTCTTTTGTTGTTCTTGTAAAATAGTGGCATTTTTTCGAGTAAAATGATGACTTTTGTTATCATTTCACAGAGTAAAATTCCGATTGTTATTATAATGGGGCAAAAAGTTGAAAAGTTGTGACTTTTGTGGAGTAAAATTACGACTCCTTCCATAAAATTGCCAAAATCTTGAGCTTTTCTTGTAAAATTACGATTGATATTGAGTAAAATTCCGACTTTTTTCCTGTGAAATTGTGACATTTTTCTTGTGAAATTCCAACTCATTTTTTACAACAAGCTTTTTTTATATTTGCATATATTATTAATGTTGTAAATACACATCTTTATATATCTAGAAAGGCTGGTCCTAAAGAGGTAGGCATTTTTTCCTCAGGTCTCAAGAAGGTAAGAAATACAGGAATGTGTGTGTGTGTGTGTGTGTGTGTGTGTGTGTGTGTGTGTGTGTGTTGTATTTGTATGTAAATGACTTCTATCACCATATTGCCAATTTTCTTATTATTCTTTTGTTGTTCTTGTAAAATAGTGACATTTGTTTTAGTAAAATTATGACTTTTGTTATCATTTCGCAGTATAAAATTCCGATTGTTATTATAATGGTGCAAAAAGTTGAAAAGTTGTGACTTTTGTCGAGTAAAATTACGACTCCTTCCATAAAATTGCCAAAATGTTAAGCTTTTCTTGTAAAATTGCGATTGATATTGAGTAAAATTCCGACTTTTTTCCTGTGAAATTGTGACATTTTTCTTGTGAAATTCCAACTCATTTTTTACAACAAGCTTTTTTATATTTACATATATTATTAATGTTGTAAATACACATCTTTATATATCTAGAAAAGCTGGTCCTAAAGAGGTAGGCATTTTTTCTCAGGTCTCGAGAAGGTAAGAAATACAAGAATGTGTGTGTGTGTGTGTGTGTGTGTGTGTGTGTGTGTGTGTGTGTGTGTGTGTGCGATTATTTACACTCCTCAAGGGAAATGTGTCCTATTATCTTCATGGGCTGTAATGTGTTTATTCCCATCCTCCTTCAGACTGGGATCACACAATTAGGATCATGGCGTCCATCTTTATTGCCCAGGGCGGAGAATACAAGACATATCATGACATAGTCAAAAGTTTACATACACTTGTAAGGAACATCATGTCTTGAGCAGGGGTCCCCAAACGGGCGTTCAAAATCCGTCCCAAGTTAAAAAAAATAAAAGTTATTTAATTTTATATTTTATTGTTATTTTTTTACTCTTGTTACTCTGTCATGTTTGGTTTTATTTTTTGCACACTTGATTCCCGCTTTTGCACTTCCTTGTTTGCTTCGTTTCCATGCCAACTCGTTAATTTTCACCTCGCCCTCATGTCACGCCCCTGTCCTCAGCCCTCACACCTGTTTGTAATGATCATGTTCATTATTTAAACCTCTCGTTGCCAGGTGGTCAGCCTGGCGACTTTACATATCCCTCGACCCGATTCATGCCAAGCCATGCTGTTTATACATTCTGTCCATGCCACGTAAGTTTTTGGTATGTTTTAGTTCTGTCTTCCTGCTTTGTTTATATTCATATATTCATAGTCTGCCATTGTTTGCCTTTTGTTGTAGTTTGTTTGTGTTAGTAATACATTAAAATGTACTTACATTCACGTCTGGCTCGTGCCAATTTTCCTTTGCATCCGAGGAACAATCCAAGTTATAGTCCTAGTCCTGACACGGTCAGGCAGATCATATTAACAAAAAATGCATTTTCTCATCGATAATGTGACATCATTAGCGGCAAGTGCTCTAATTATATATATATATTTATATGTAGGTGTGGGAAAAAATCACAAGACTACTTCATCTCTACAGATCTGTTTCATGAGGGGTTCCCTCAATCATCAGGAGATTTTTCTCTGGATAATCCAATCAAGACATATATATTTATATATATATATATATATATATATATATATATTGTAGTCAGCTGGAGGCGTGTCTTAATGAAATTAAACAATGGATGTCCGCTAACTTTTTGCAACTCAACGCCAAAAAAACGGAAATGCTGATTATCGGTCCTGCTAGACACCGACCTCTATTTAATAATACAACTCTAACATTTGACAACCAAACAATTAAACAAGGCAACACGTTAAAGAATCTGGGTATTATCTTCGACCCAACTCTCTCCTTTGAGTCACACATTAAAAGCGTTACTAAAACGGCCTTCTTTCATCTCCGTAATATCGCTAAAATTCGCTCCATTCCGTCCACTAAAGACGCTGAGATCATTATCCATGCTTTTGTCACGTCTCGTCTCGATTACTGTAACGTATTATTTTCGGGTCCCCCCATGTCTAGCATTAAAAGATTACAGTTGGTACAAAATGCGGCTGCTAGACTTTTGACAAGAACAAGAAAGTTTGATCACATTACGCCTGTACTGTATATACCTTTATATACATATATACATACATATATACCTATACTGGCTCACCTGCACTGGCTTCCTGTGCACTTAAGATGTGACTTTAAGGTTTTACTACTTACGTATAAAATACTACACGGTCTAGCTCCATCCTATCTTGCCGATTGTATTGTACCATATGTCCCGGCAAGAAATCTGCGTTCAAAAGACTACGGCTTATTAGTGATTCCTAGAGCCCAAAAAAAGTCTGCGGGCTATAGAGCGTTTTCCGTTCGGGCTCCAGTACTCTGGAATGCCCTCCCGGTAACAGTTCGAGATGCTACCTCAGTAGAAGCATTTAAGTCTCACCTTAAAACTCCTTTGTATACTCTAGCCTTTAAATAGACTCCCTTTTCAGACCAGTTGATCTGCCATTTCTTTTCTTTTTCTACTATGTCCGCCCCTCCCTTGTGGAGGGGGTCCGGTCCGATGACCATGGATGACGTACTGTTTGTCCAGAGTCGCGACCCAGGATGGACCGCTCGTCCAGACTCGGGACCCAGGATGGACGGCTTGCCTGTGTATCGGTTTGGGACATCTCTGCGCTGCTGATCCGCCTCCGCTTGGGATGGTTTCCTGCTGGCTCCGCTATGGACGGGACTCTCGCGGCTGTGTTGGATCCACTATCCGCTTTGTACTGGACTCTAGCGGCTGTGTTGGATCCATTATGGATTGAATTTTCACAGTATCATGTTAGACCCGCTCGACATCCATTGCTTTCCTCCTCTCCAAGGTTCTCATAGTCATCATTGTCACCGACGTCCCACTGGGTGTGAGTTTTCTTTGCCCTTATTGTGGGCCTACCAATAATGTCGTAGTGGTTTGTGTTGTGGTTTGTGCAGCCCTTTGAGACACTAGTGATTTAGGGCTATATAAGTAAACATTGATTAAATGATTGATAGCAGCACAGAGACGTCCCCAATCGATGCACAGAAAAGCGGTCCTCCCTGAGTCCCGACCTTTTGTCGCTCTGTGTAAAAGTGGCTGGTTGCATCAACTCTGCTCTTTAATGTCCTTTGTGTTCTTGGATGTTTCCCTCCTACACACGTTTATGTGTGCTATGGCTATTAGGTCTTCTTCTTCCTTAGCCTCAGTCTGGACCCCCTCTTCAGACCCCCCCCCCCCCCCCCCCCTCCACCCCTGCAAGGGGTGCCGGAAGTTGGCAGACCCGTCAGCGACCGGGTTCTGTCTCCCTGTAATGTTTGTCCAAACTTGAATGGGATTGTGCTGAAAATGTTAATTTCCCCTCGGGGATTATTAAAGTATTTCTGATTCTCATGACCGAAAGGACAAGATCACGGGTACAAGCGGCTGAAAATGAGTTTCCTTCATCGGGTGGCGGGTCTCTCCCTTAGAGATAGGGTGAGAAGCTCTGCCACTCTGTAGGAACTCAGGGTAAACACATGGAGAGGAGCCAGAGGAGGTGGTTCGGGCATCTGGTCAGGATGCCCCTCGAACGCCTCCCCAGTGATGTGTTTGGGGCATGTCCGAGCAGTTGGAGACCACAAGGAAGACCCAGGACTTTGTCTCCCATCTGGCCTGGGAACGCCTGGGGAGCTGGACGAAGTAACTGGGGAGAGGTAGGTCTGGACTTCTCTGCTAAGCCTGCTTCTGCCACATGCCGACTTAGGATAGGTGGAAGAAGATGGATGGATGGATGGATGGATGGAGTCCAACATTTGATTTGAACAAAATAAATAATTGATTGATTGATTGACCCTTAGAGATAGGGTGAGAAGCTCTGCCATCCGGGAGGAACTCAAAGTAAAGCCGCTGCTCCTTCACATCGAGAGGAGCCAGGTGAGGTGGTTTGGGCATCTGGTCAGGATGCCACCCGAACGCCTCCCTAGGGAGTTATTAGGGGCACGTCCGACCGGTAAGAGGCCACGGGGAAGACCCAGGACACGTTGGGAAGACTATGTCTCCCGGCTGGCCTGGGAACGCCTTGGGATCCCCCGGGAAGAGCTAGACGAAGTGGCTGCTTAGGCTGCTTCTGCCACATGCCGACTTAGGATGGGTGGAAGAAGATGGATGCATTGATGAATGTATGGAGTCCAAAGTTTGATTCGAACAAAATAAATCATTGATTGATAGATTGATCCTTTGACTTCGGGTGAGAAGCTCTGCCATCCGGGAGGAGCTCAAAGTAAAGCCGCTGCTCCTCCACATCGAGAGGAGCCAGATGAGGTGGTTTGGGCATCTGGTCAGGATGCCACCCGAACGCCTTCCAAGGGAGGTGTTCAGGGCACGTCCAACCGGTAGCAGGCCAGGACACGTTGGAAAGATTATGTCTTCCGGCTGGCCTGGGAACGCTTCGGGATCCCCCGGGAAGAGCTGGACGAAGTAGTTGGGGAGAGGTAGGTCTGGACTTCTCTGGTTAGCCTGCTTCTGCCACATGCCGACTTAGGATAGGTGGAAGAAGATGGATGCATGGATGGAGTCCAAAGTTTGATTTGAACAAAATAAACGATTGATAGATTGATCCTAAGAGTTCGGGTGAGAAGCTCTGCCATTTGGAAGGAGCTCAAAGTAAAGCCGCTGTTCCTCCACATGGAGAGGAGCCAGATGAGGTGATTCGGGCATCTGGTCAGGATGCCACCTGAACGCCTCCCTAGGGAGGTGTTTGGGGCACGTCCGACCGGTAGGAGGCCACGGGGAAGACCCAGGACACGTTGGGAAGACTATGTCTCCCGGCTGGCCTGGGAATGCCTCGGGATCCCCTGGGAAGAGCTGGACGAATTAGCTGGGGAGAGGGAAGTCTGGGCTTCCCTGCTTAGGCCGACTTAGGATAGGTGGAAGAAGATGGATACATGGATGGATGGATTGAGTCCAAAGTTTGATTTGAACAAAATAAATAATTGATTGATAGATTGATCCTTAGAGTTTGGGTGAGGGGCTCTGGCATCCGGGAGGAGCTCAAAGTAAAACCGCTGCTCCTCCACATGGAGAGGAGCCAGATGAGGTGGTTCGGACATCTGGTCAGGATGCCCCCTGAACGCCTACCTAGGGAGGTTTTTGGGGCACGTCCAACCGGTAGCAGGCCAGGACACGTTGGAAAGATTATGTCTTCCGGCTGGCCTGGGAACGCTTCGGGATCCCCCGGGAGGAGCTGGACGAAGTAGTTGGGGAGAGGTAGGTCTGGACCTCTCTGGTTAGCCTGCTTCTGCCACATGCCGACTTAGGATAGGTGGAAGAAGATGGATGCATGGATGGAGTCCAAAGTTTGATTTGAACAACATAAACGATTGATAGATTGATCCTAAGAGTTCGGGTGAGAAGCTCTGCCATCAGAGAGGAGCTCAAAGTAAAGCCGCTGCTCCTTCACATGGAGAGGAGCTAGATGAGGTGGTTCGGACATCTGGTCGGGATGTCACCCGAACGCCTCCCTAGGGAGGTGTTTGGGGCACGTCCGACCAGTAGGAGGCCACGGGGAAGACCCAGGACACGTTGGGAAGACTATGTCTCCCGGCTGGCCTGGGAACGCCTCGGGATCCCCCGTGAGGAGCTGGACGAAGTGGCTGGGGAGAGGGAAGTCTGGGCTTCCCTGCTTAGGCCGACCTCGGATAAGCGGAAGAAGATGGATGGATGGAAAATAATTGATATGATGGGAACATTTTTAGATCCCCCCTGTCCCGAGGGCTAGAGTTATGCCATTTTTTAAGGTAGGGTTTTCTTACAAATTGTGCAACTTCCGGCACCGTCACCTGAACTTCTTTGCTCACTTCTTAGATGTTTTTTTTCCTTGACATTTGTCATACAAAGTTCTTTTTTTCAACTTATAAGAAAATACCCTTTGTTTATTCTGCCTTTCCCCACATCCGTGCGTCGTCTCCCAGCTCCGTTCCCCTCATATTCCTGGACGCCAGCGACATGGAGCCAGCGACTAACCGCAGATGAAAGTGGAGACTGGGGGGGGGGGGGTGGTGATGGTGTGGAGGGGAGAGACAAGAGGTCTTGGCGGGGGGGGGGGGCTCTCATGCCCCTTGGGACTTGTTTCGCTGTCAGACCGCCCTGGCCCCCACGTCCACAGCTCCCCGCGGAGAAGACGTGTCGGAGGATGTTGTGGGTCAAGCATGGGAAAAGGCCCGGCCTGCTCAGATAACAACGTTCCGCTTAATTAGCGATGATCTTTTTTTTTTTTTAATCTCTTGGCGGCGTTACCAAGACATGGAGGTTCAACTTGGGATTGTTTTCAACTACAAAGTGGTTGGAAAAAAACGTCTTTGCCTCCAGTTTATAACACGAGACCACATACCAAAAAAAACCAATCAGTCTCTTTATGACTTCCGCCAAGGATGTGATAAAACAACACAAAATAAACACAATGAAGAAGTATTTTTAAACCGAAGGCGACTTGTTGAAATGGTTTCCTCCATTTGAGCTGATTTTTATTTTGATTCTTCTCTTTTTGTGGTAGCGACAGGATGCGAGCAGGGCGATCCATGAATTGATTAACGTGGACCCCGACTTAAACAAGTTGGAAAACTTATTGGGGTGTTATCATTTAGTGGTCAATTGTACGGAATATGTACTGTACTGTGCAATCTACTAATAAAAGTATCAATCAATCAAAAACATGACCCGACCTATGCAAGCGTCAATATATACCTTGATGGTGCAGAAAAAAGACCATGTATTTTTTTAACCGATTTCCGAACTCTAAATGGCTGAAATTGGCGAATTAAACGCCTTTCTGTTTATCGCTCTTTTTGCGATGACGTCAGAACGTGACGTCACCGAGGAAATACAGCCCGCCATTTTAATTTTCAACACATTGCAAACATTGGGTCCCAGCTCTGTTATTTTCCTTTTTTTTGACTATTTTTTGGAACCTTGGAGACATCATGCCTCGTCGGTGTGTTGTCGGAGGGTGTGACAACTCTAACAGGGAGGGATTCAAGTTGCACCACTGGCCCCAAGATGTGAAAGTGGCAAGATATCTGCCGCCAGACCCCCATTGAATGTGTCGGAGTGTCCGCACATTTTACCGGCAATGACAGACATGGCACAGAGATGTATGGATAACCTGCAGATGCATTTGCAACCATTAAGTCAACAAAATCACAAAGGTGAGTTTTGTTGATGTTGACTTATGTGCTAATCAGACATATTTGGTTGCGGCACGACTGCCAGCTAATCGATGCTAACATGCTACGCTAATCGACGCTAACATGCTATTTACCGGCGGTGCTAAAGCAGACATGGCACAGAGATGTATGGATAACCTGCAGATGCATTTGCAACGATTAAGTCAACAAAATCACAAAGGTGAGTTTTGTTGATGTTGACTTATGTGCTAATCAGACATATTTGGTTGCGGCACGACTGCCAGCTAATCGATGCTAACATGCTACGCTAATCGACGCTAACATGCTATTTACCGGCGGTGCTAAAGCAGACATGGCACAGAGATGTATGGATAACCTGTAGATGCATTTGCAACGATAAAGTCAACAAATTCACAAAGGTGAGTTTTGTTGATGTTGACTGCCAGCTAATCGATGCTAACATGCTACGCTAATCAACGCTAACATGCTATTTACCGGCGGTGCTACAGCAGACATGGCACAGAGATGTATGGATAACCTGCAGATGCATTTGCAACGATAAAGTCAACGAATTCACAAAGATGAGTTTTGTTGATGTTGACTGCCAGCTAATCGATGCTAACATGCTACGGTAATCGACGCTAACATGCTATTTACCGGCGGTGCTAAAGCAGACATGGCACAGAGATGTATGGCTAACCTGCGGATGCATTTGCAACGATAAAGTCAAGAAAATCACAAAGGTGAGTTTTGTTGATGTTGACTTATGTGCTAATCAGACATATTTGATTGCGGCGTGACTGCCAGCTAATCAATGCTAACATGCTACGCTAATCGACGCTAACATGCTATTTACCGGCGGTGCTAAAGCAGACATGGCACAGAGATGTATGGATAACCTGCAGATGCATTTGCAACCATTAAGTCAACAAAATCACAAAGGTGAGTTTTGTTGATGTTGACTTATGTGCTAATCAGACATATTTGGTTGCGGCACGACTGCCAGCTAATCGATGCTAACATGCTACGCTAATCGACGCTAACATGCTATTTACCGGCGGTGCTAAAGCAGACATGGCACAGAGATGTATGGATAACCTGCAGATGCATTTGCAACGATTAAGTCAACAAAATCACAAAGGTGAGTTTTGTTGATGTTGACTTATGTGCTAATCAGACATATTTGGTTGCGGCACGACTGCCAGCTAATCGATGCTAACATGCTACGCTAATCGACGCTAACATGCTATTTACCGGCGGTGCTAAAGCAGACATGGCACAGAGATGTATGGATAACCTGTAGATGCATTTGCAACGATAAAGTCAACAAATTCACAAAGGTGAGTTTTGTTGATGTTGACTGCCAGCTAATCGATGCTAACATGCTACGCTAATCAACGCTAACATGCTATTTACCGGCGGTGCTACAGCAGACATGGCACAGAGATGTATGGATAACCTGCAGATGCATTTGCAACGATAAAGTCAACGAATTCACAAAGATGAGTTTTGTTGATGTTGACTGCCAGCTAATCGATGCTAACATGCTACGGTAATCGACGCTAACATGCTATTTACCGGCGGTGCTAAAGCAGACATGGCACAGAGATGTATGGCTAACCTGCGGATGCATTTGCAACGATAAAGTCAAGAAAATCACAAAGGTGAGTTTTGTTGATGTTGACTTATGTGCTAATCAGACATATTTGATTGCGGCGTGACTGCCAGCTAATCAATGCTAACATGCTACGCTAATCGACGCTAACATGCTATTTACCGGCGGTGCTAAAGCAGACATGGCACAGAGATGTATGGATAACCTGCAGATGCATTTGCAACGATAAAGTCAACGAATTCACAAAGGTGAGTTTTGTTGATGTTGACTGCCAGCTAATTGATGCTAACATGCTACGCTAATCGATGCTAACATGCTATTTACCGGCGGTGCTAAAGCAGACATGGCACAGAGATGTATGGATAACCTGCAGATGCATTTGCAACGATTAAGTCAACGAAATCACAAAGGTGAGTTTTGTTGATGTTGACTTATGTGCTAATCAGACATATTTGATTGCGGCGTGACTACCAGCTAATCGATGCTAACATGCTACGCTATTCAACGCTAACATGATATTTACCGGCGGTGATAAAGCAGACATGGCACAGAGATGTATGGATAACCTGCAGATGCATTTGCAACGATAAAGTCAACGAAATCACAAAGGTGAGTTTTGTTGATGTTGACTGCCAGCTAATCGATGCTAACATGCTACGGTAATCGACGCTAACATGCTATTTACCGGCGGTGCTAAAGCAGACATGGCACAGAGATGTATGGATAACCTGCAGATGCATTTGCAACGATTAAGTCAACAAAATCACAAAGGTGAGTTTTGTTGATGTTGACTTACGTGCTAATCAGACATATTTGATTGCGGCGTGACTGCCAGCTAATCGATGCTAACATGCTACGCTAATCGACGCTAACATGCTATTTACCGGCGGTGCTAAAGCAGACATGGCACAGAGATGTATGGATAACCTGCAGATGCATTTGCAACGATAAAGTCAACAAATTCACAAAGGTGAGTTTTGTTGATGTTGACTGCCAGCTAATTGATGCTAACATGCTACGCTAATCGATGCTAACATACTATTTACCGGCGGTGCTAAAGCAGACATGGCACAGAGATGTATGGATAACCTGCGGATGCATTTGCAACGATAAAGTCAAGAAAATCACAAAGGTGAGTTTTGTTGATGTTGACTTACGTGCTAATCAGACATATTTGATTGCGGCGTGACTGCCAGCTAATCGATGCTAACATGCTACGCTAATCGACGCTAACATGCTATTTACCGGCGGTGCTAAAGCAGACATGGCACAGAGATGTATGGATAACCTGCAGATGCATTTGCAACGATAAAGTCAACGAATTCACAAAGGTGAGTTTTGTTGATGTTGACTGCCAGCTAATTGATGCTAAAATGCTACGCTAATCAACGCTAACATGTTATTTACCGGTGGTGCTAAAGCAGACATGGCACAGAGATGTATGGATAACCTGCAGATGCATTTGCAACGATAAAGTCAACGAATTCACAAAGGTGAGTTTTGTTGATGTTGACTGCCAGCTAATCGACGCTAACATGCTATTTACCGGCGGTGCTAAAGCAGACATGGCACAGAGATGTATGGATAACCTGCAGATGCATTTGCAACGATAAAGTCAACGAATTCACAAAGGTCAGTTTTGTTGATGTTGACTGCCAGCTAATCGATGCTAACATGCTACGGTAATCGACGCTAACATGCTATTTACCGGCGGTGCTAAAGCAGACATGGCACAGAGATGTATGGATAACCTGCGGATGCATTTGCAACGATAAAGTCAAGAAAATCACAAAGGTGAGTTTTGTTGATGTTGACTTACGTGCTAATCAGACATATTTGATTGCGGCGTGACTGCCAGCTAATCGATGCTAACATGCTACGCTAATCGACGCTAACATGCTATTTACCGGCGGTGCTAAAGCAGACATGGCACAGAGATGTATGGATAACCTGCAGATGCATTTGCAACGATAAAGTCAACGAATTCACAAAGGTGAGTTTTGTTGATGTTGACTGCCAGCTAATTGATGCTAACATGCTACGCTAATCGATGCTAACATGCTATTTACCGGCGGTGCTAAAGCAGACATGGCACAGAGATGTATGGATAACCTGCAGATGCATTTGCAACTATAAAGTCAACGAATTCACAAAGATGAGTTTTGTTGATGTTGACTGCCAGCTAATCGATGCTAACAAGCTACGCTAATCGACGCTAACATGCTATTTACCGGCGGTGCTAAAGCAGACATGGCACAGAGATGTATGGATAACCTGCGGATGCATTTGCAACGATAAAGTCAAGAAAATCACAAAGGTGAGTTTTGTTGATGTTGACTTACGTGCTAATCAGACATATTTGATTGCGGCGTGACTGCCAGCTAATCGATGCTAACATGCTACGCTAATCGACGCTAACATGCTATTTACCGGCGGTGCTAAAGCAGACATGGCACAGAGATGTATGGATAACCTGCAGATGCATTTGCAACGATAAAGTCAACGAATTCACAAAGGTGAGTTTTGTTGATGTTGACTGCCAGCTAATTGATGCTAACATGCTACGCTAATCGATGCTAACATGCTATTTACCGGCGGTGCTAAAGCAGACATGGCACAGAGATTTATGGATAACCTGCAGATGCATTTGCAACGATTAAGTCAACGAAATCACAAAGGTGAGTTTTGTTGATGTTGACTTATGTGCTAATCAGACATATTTGATTGCGGCGTGACTGCCAGCTAATCGATGCTAACATGCTACGCTATTCAACGCTAACATGATATTTACCGGCGGTGATAAAGCAGACATGGCACAGAGATGTATGGATAACCTGCAGATGCATTTGCAACGATAAAGTCAACGAAATCACAAAGGTGAGTTTTGTTGATGTTGACTGCCAGCTAATCGATGCTAACATGCTACGGTAATCGACGCTAACATGCTATTTACCGGCGGTGCTAAAGCAGACATGGCACAGAGATGTATGGATAACCTGCAGATGCATTTGCAACGATTAAGTCAACAAAATCACAAAGGTGAGTTTTGTTGATGTTGACTTATGTGCTAATCAGACATATTTGGTTGCGGCACGACTGCCAGCTAATCGATGCTAACATGCTACGCTAATCGACGCTAACATGCTATTTACCGGCGGTGCCAAAGCAGACATGGCACAGAGATGTATGGATAACCTGCAGATGCATTTGCAACGATAAAGTCAACGAATTCACAAAGGTGAGTTTTGTTGATGTTGACTGCCAGCTAATCGATGCTAACATGCTACGCTAATCAACGCTAACATGCTATTTACCGGTGGTGCTACAGCAGACATGGTACAGAGATGTATGGATAACCTGCGGATGCATTTGCAACGATTAAGTCAACAAAATCACAAAGGTGAGTTTTGTTGATGTTGACTTATGTGCTAATCAGACATATTTGGTTGCGGCACGACTGCCAGCTAATCGATGCTAACATGCTACGCTAATCGACGCTAACATGCTATTTACCGGCGGTGCTAAAGCAGACATGGCACAGAGATGTATGGATAACCTGCAGATGCATTTGCAACGATAAAGTCAACAAATTCACAAAGGTGAGTTTTGTTGATGTTGACTGCCAGCTAATCGATGCTAACATGCTACGCTAATCAACGCTAACATGCTATTTACCGGCGGTGCTAAAGCAGACATGGCACAGAGATGTATGGATAACCTGTAGATGCATTTGCAACTATATTACGTTTCCTTCCACCCACATTTAATGCGAAACAAACAATTACCAATCGAAGGATTTAAGTTGCTCTAGTGTCACAAGATGCGAAAGTCCTGATTGTTTGGTCCGCACATTTTACCGGCGATGCTAACGCAGCTATTCGGCCATGCTATGGCTATGAATAGCGTCAATAGCTATTCGCTCAATAGCTTCAGTTTCTTCTTCAATACTTTCATACTCCAACCATCTGTTTCAATACATGCGTAATCAGTTGAATCGCTTAAGCCGCTGAAATCCGAGTTTGAATCCGAGCTAATGTCGCTATATCTTGCTGTGCTATTCGCCATTGTTTGTTTACATTGTGTGACGTCACAGGGAAATAGATAGTGGTTTCGAAGATAGCGAAAATAAGGCACTTTAAAACTTTTTCTAGGGATATTCAGGTATCGGTAAAATTTTGAAAAAAATTTCATAAAATACAACATGCCACTGGGAACTGATTTTCATTGTTTTTAACCCTTTTGAGATTGTGATAATGTTCCCCTTTAAAGGCCTACTAAAACCCACTACTAGCGACCACGCAGTCTGATAGTTTATATATCAATGATGAAATATTACAATTGCAACACATGCCAATACAGCCTTTTTAGTTTATTAAATTGCAATTTTAAATTTCCCGCGAAGTGTCCTGACATCTGTGTTGCTGACTCTTTTGCAGTTTGTTCAATTAATAATGGAGACGTCAAAGAAGAATGCCGTTGGTGGAAAGCGGTGTATTGCAGCCAGCTGTAGCAACACAAACACAGCCGGTGTTTCTTTGTTTGGTGTGAAGCTTTAATATGGAACAGAGCAGTCAGGCGAACATGGTTCTCTACCACATGTCAACCGGCAGGTTTCGGTGAGAAAATTGTGGTAATAAGTCGCCCCTTACTGTAAACATGAGCGGAGCTTGTGTCATTCTTCTTTCACCTGTCAAAGAGGCAGCTGGGACTTTCTTGGCTCCTCCATGGAATCCCTCAGAGACATTGGCAGTCACCACACCCCTCCGACTTTCAGGTATGACTATATAATCTCACTAAAACACTAGTAACACAATAAGCAGATAAGGGATTTTCCAGAATTATCCTAGTAAATGTGTCTAATAACATCTGAATCGCTCCCACTGCCCCTGTCTTTTTTTTTCTCTTCTAGTCCTTTACTCTAACTTTCCTCATCCACAAATCTTTCATCTTCGCTCAAATTAATGGGGAAATCGTCGCTTTCTCGGTCCGAATCGCTCTAGCTGCTGGTGGCCATGATTGTAAACAATGTACAGATGTGAGGAGCTCCACAACCCGTGACGTCACGCGCACATCGTCTGCTACTTCCGGTACAGGCAAGGCTTTTTTATTAGCGACCAAAAGTTGCAAACTTTATCGTCGATGTTCTCTACTAAATCCTTTCAGCAAAAATATGGCAATATGGCAAAATGATCAAGTATGACACATAGAATGGACCTGCTATCCCCGTTTAAATAAGAACATCTCATTCCAGTAGGCCTTTATGTAATAGTACTGTTACTTTAGAGATGTATTACTCAAGTAAAAGTAAGGAGTAGTCACCCAAATATTTACTTGAGTAAAAGTAAAAAGTATGTTGTGAAAAAACTACTCAAGTACTGAGTAACTGATGAGTAACCTGTTTGTTTAATGATGACGGCAACAAGTAATGCACAAAAACATAAAAATAGCAATGAACAAATTCAGAGCCAGGAATATCTCTTAAGCAACTAAAACAATAATGTATATTAAATAATAATACATTAAAATAGATAAAAAATACCTCAAGGCAAATTGAGCCACGGTAGGCTTTGATTGATTGATTGATTGAAACTTGTATTAGTAGATTGCACAGTACAGTACATATTCCGTACAATTGACCACTAAATGGTAACACCCCAATAAGTTATTCAACTTGTTTAAGTCGGGTCATGTGACCGCCTGGCTCTGTTTGATTGGTCAAACGTCACCAGTGACTGCATTTGATTGGTGAAACGGAGTCCAACATCACCAGTGACTGTATTTGATTGGTGAAACGGAGTCAAACCTCACCAGTGACTGCATTTGATTGGTGAAACGGAGTCAAACGTCACCAGTGACTGCATTTGATTGGTGAAACGGAGTCCAACGTCACCAGTGACTGCATTTGATTGGTGAAACGGAGTCAACCGTCACCAGTGACTGCATTTGATTGGTGAAACGGAGTCCAACGTCACCAGTGACTGCATTTGATTGGTGAAACGGAGTCCAACGTCACCAGTGACTGCATTTGATTGGTGAAACGGAGTCAACCGTCACCACTGACTGCATTTGATTGGTGAAACGGAGTCAAACGTCACCAGTGACTGCATTTGATCTAACATAATAGTGAAAGTCCAGTCCATAGTGGATCTAACATTATAGAGAGAGTCCAGTCCATAGTGGATCCAACATAATAGTGAGAGAGTCCAGTCCATAGTGGATCTAACATAATAGTGAGAGTCCACTCCAAAGTGGATCTAGCATAATAGTGAGAGTCCAGTCCATAGTGGATCTAACATAATAGTGAGAGTCCAGTCCATAGTGGATCTAACATAATAGTAGGAGTCCAGTCCATAGTGGATCTTACATAATAGTGAGAGTCCAGTCCATAGTGGATCTAACATAATAGTGAGAGTCATTTAGGTTTCTTCAGTCTATGTTAGTCTGCCATCCTCCCAGATCCAACACCACATCATCCTTTTGCTCCACAATGCATGCTTTAAAAGGCCCAATGGCCAACCTGCAGACCATGGTCCCCAGTAACACTATCTGGGTCCTGCTGATAAAATGCAGATGTTGCTCCTCTCAAAGTGAATTTGTGACCCATTAAGGAGAACCCCCCCCCTCCCTCTCTCTTCAAGACTCCATCCCTCGTCTTGGCACAGACCGCCGGCCGCCTTTCCACGGGCAGGTTATGTGGATACTATCAGGCCGGCGAGACCACAATGGTGAATTTGTTCAACAAGGAGCACCGCGTGACTTCAATCCAAGTGTGGCTCTGCCTCGCTTTGAGATCGGTGGGCTAGATTGCCGTCTCCTTTGGACCGAGGACAAAAGGTGAATTCAAGACCTCACTTTGGGCCTACGCAGGAGTGAGAGTCCAGTCCATAGTGGATCTAACATAATAGTGAGAGTCCAGTCCATAGTGGATCTAACATAAAAGTGAGAGTCCAGTCCATAGTGGATCTAACATAATAGTGTGAGAGTCCAGTCCATAGTGGATCTAACATAATAGTGTGAGAGTCCAGTCCATAGTGGATCTAACATAATAGTGAGAGTCCAGTCCAAAGTGGATCTAACATAATAGTGAGAGTCCAGTCCATAGTGGATCTAACATAATAGTGTGAGACGTACAAGCCCCGTTTCCATATGAGCTGGGAAATTGTGTTACATGTAAATATAAACAGAATACAATGATTTGCAAATCCTTTTCAACCCATATTCAGTTGAATATGCTACAAAGACAACATATTTGATGTTCAAACTCAAAAACTTTATTTTTTGTAGCAAATAATAATTAACTTAGAATTTCATGGCTGCAACACATGCCAAGGTAGTTGGGAAAGGGCATGTTAACACTGTGTTACATCACCTTTTCTTTAACAACTCTCAATAAATGTTTGGGAACTGAGGAAACTAATTGTTCAAGCTTTGAAAGTGGAATTCTTTCCCATTCTTGTTTTATGTAGAGCTTCAGTCCTTCAACAGTCCGGGGTCTCCGCTGTCGTATTTTACGCTTCATAATGCGCCACACATTTTTGATGGGAGACAGGTCTGGACTGCAGGCGGGCCAGGGCAGTACCCGCACTCTTATTTTTTTACGAAGCCACTCTGTTATAACACGTGTTGAATATGGCTTGGGATTGTCTTGCTGAAATAAGCAGGGGTGTCCATGAAAAAGACGGCGCTTAGATGGCAGCATATGTTGTTCCAAAACCTGTATGTACCTTTCAGCATTAATGGTGCCTTCACAGATGTGTAAGTTACCCATGCCTTGGGCACTAATGCACTAACACAATTTGAAACGCGGACTTGCTTCCACTTTGCATCAGTCCATCTTAGATGATCTCAAGCCCGGGAAGCCGGCGGCATTTCTGGATGTTGTTGATAAATGGCTTTCGCTTTGCATAGTAGAGCTTTAACTTGCACTTACAGATGTAGCGACAAACTCTATTTAGTGACAGTGGTTTTATGAAGTGTTCCTGAGCCCATGTGGTGATATCCTTTAGAGATTGATGTCGGTTTTTGATACAGTGCCGTCTGAGGGATGGAAGGTCACGGTCATTCATTGTTGATTTTTGGCCATGCCGCTTACGTGGAGTGATTTCTCCAGATTCTCCGAACCTTTTGATGATATTATGGAGCGTAGATGTTGAAATCCCTAAATTTCTTGCAATTGCACTTTGAGAAATGTTGTTCTTAAACTGTTTGACTATTTGCTCACACAGTTGTGGACAAAGGGGTGTACCTCGCCCCATCCTTTCTTGTGAAAGACTGAGCATTTTTTGGGAAGCTGTTTTTATACCCAATCATGGCACCCACCTGTTTTAAGAGGTCTTTCTCTCTTGCACTCATCCAGGGTGTCTTGTCTTAACTTTCTTGTTGCCTCTTTTTGCACTGCTCTCCAAATCCAAACATCGGAACTATTTAACTGGCCTCAACAAAATTGACAAGATCTTGAGTTTGGGGGGAACCTGCTGTCGTGACGGAGCGGTTGTTGCTGGACACACGACGGACTCTTGGGAGAAGAAGGGCCATCTACGCACCTGTCGCTGATTTCGAGGCCGATCCTGGCAACACCCCGCTTCGCTGCAGGCCCGCAGGCCACGCCCCCCTCCACAGTTAGCTTCAGAATAACAATGTTATTACAAAGCATAAGATACCTTTTCTGTAGAGGATGTGAAGACATCCACCTATTCGGAATTACGACAACAGGACATCTGCTGATTGGAGTAAGCGTGGCTCTGGTTTGTGGACAAATTGGAAGTTGCTGGCAGTCTTCAAAGTAGCCCAAAGCTGCCACAAATGATTGGAGGATGCGGGAAGAACTGTGGATTACATCGGACTGTCTACCCCGCAGTTTTGAGGACCAGTCATAGACAATTTAGAGTGAAAAGCAAATTTTATTTTCACTTGCATACAAAATCATTCTAACTTGGATTGTTTCCCTGGCTTGGAGACTCTCCTGAAGGACAGTGCAGCGAAGACACAACAAACCCCCTTCTTGTCTCTCATAGACACACCTGTTGTTGTTGACTTTGGACTAGCCCAGGGGTAGGGAACCTATGGCTCTAGAGCCAGATGTGGCTCTTTTGATGACTGCATCTGGCTCTCAGATAAATCTGAGCTGACATTGCTTAACACGATAAGTAATGAATAATTCCACTTGTAATCACAGTATTAAAAATAATGTTCAAAATATAAAACATTCTCATGCATTTTTAATCCATCCATCCGTTTCCTACCGCACCTGTTCAAGAAGTTACGTAAATATTAAGAAGTTATTTATTTATTATTGGTTAGTGTGGGGGTTCTTCAGACCACCAAGCATCGACATGAAAGCCTGTTTCAGGGTTACAATATTGTTTTATTTTTCAATAAGTCTCTTAATTGCTTTCTAGCCATAGTCTTTTTCTCTTTCGTTCTCGTACTCGCTCTGGCTCCAGCTCCAACCCCGTCTCTCCTCCTGGCTGCTGTTTATAACAGAGCGACAGGTGATTAGATAACAAGGCCCAGGTGGGCCCTCTACGCACCTGTCGCTGATTTCGAGGCCGATCCTGGCAACACCCCGCTTCACTGCAGGCCCGCAGGCCACGCCCCCTCCACAGTTAGAGAATAACAATATTATTACAAAGCATAAGAGACCTATTATACTCTAGAAATGTTGGTTTTAATTAAAAATGCACGCGTTTAGTTGTGTTCAGTGTTAAAAAAAAAAATTATATGGCTCTTACGGAAATACATATTAAATTATTTGGCTTCTTGGCTCTCTCAGCCAAAAAGGTTCCCGACCCCTGGACTAGCGACTGCACGACATCTAGGCCGCGGAACAGAGACACACTACGGGCTTACACACACACACATCCACAAAAATATACGCCACACATACGCACCCCACCCCCCCAACCCAAAGCCCTCGATGCAAATCCCGTAGGGCTGATGAACGGATGGTCAGCGCCTGAGAGCCGCGACCTACCACCATGACCTTGAACTACCTTCACTCTGTTGCTAGATATCTCGAGATGTATGTTGTAATATGTATATGTGTTATGCTATGGAGTTTTTTTCCTTGGACTCAGTCTGGACCCCTCCTGAGGGTTTAGCCTTAGACTGATATGTCTGCTCTTAGCGGGACTGTGCCCAAAATGACATTTCGTTGTACTTGTGCAATGACAATAAAGATCTAACCCAGGTCGCCCGTAAGGACCAGATGAGTCGCCCGCTGGCCTGTTCTAAAAATAGCTCAAATAGCAGCACTTACCAGTGAGCTGCCTCTATTTTTTAAATTGTATTTATTTACTAGCAAGCTGGTCTCGCTCTGCTCGACATTTTTAATTCTAAGAGAGACAAAACTCAAATAGAATTTGAAAATCCAAGAAAATATTTTAAAAACTTGGTCTTCACTTGTTTAAATAAATTCATTTATTTTTTTACTTTGCTTCTTATAACTTTCAGAAAGACAATTTTAGAGAAAAAATACAACCTTTAAGAATGATTTTAGGATTTTTAAACACATATACCTTTTTACCTTTTAAATTCATTCCTCTTCTTTCCTGACAATTTAAATCAATGTTCTAGTATTTTTATTTATTTATTGTAAAGAATGATAAATACATTTTAATTTAGTTCTTCGTTTTAGCTTCTGTTTTTTCGGCGAAGAATATTTGTGAAATATTTCTTCAAGCTTGTTATTATTAAAATAAAATAAAAATGATTCTGGCAAATCTAGAAAATCTGTAGAATCAAATTTAAATCTTATTTCAAAGTGGATTTTAACCTATTTAAATCATGTCATCAAAATTCGAAAATTAATCTTAATCAGGAAAAATTAGTAATGATGTTCCATAAATTATTTTTTTATTTTTTCCAAAAAGAATCGAATTAGCTAGTTTTTCTTTTCATTTTTTTCGGTCGAATTTTGAATTTTAAAGAGTCGAAATTGAAGATAAACTATGTTTCAAAATTTAATTTTAATTTTTTTCATGTTTTCTCCTCTTTTAAATCGTTCAATTAAGTGTTTTTTTTCACCATTTATTCTCTACAAAAAACCTTCGGTAAAAGGAAAAAAAATTACGACGGAATGACAGACAGAAATACCCAATTTTTTTTTACTTATATCAATCAATCTAGATTTATTTATCAAAGGTAAATTGAGCAAATTGGCTATTTCTGGCAATTGATCTAAGTGTGTATCAAACTGGTAGCCCTTGGCATTAATCAGTACCCAAAAAGTAGCTCTTGGTTTCAAAAAAAGTTGCTGACCCCTGCTCTATCCTATCCACCTGTTCCCAATTAGCCTGCACACCTGTGAGATGTTCCAAGTAAGTGTTTGATGAGCATTCCTCAACTTTATCAGTATTTATTGCCACTTTTCCCAACATCTTTGTCACGTGTTGCTGGCATCAAATTCTAAAGTTAATCAATCAATCAATCAATCAATGTTTATTTATATAGCCCCAAATCACAAATGTGTCAAAGGACTGCACAAATCATTACGACTACAACATCCTCGGAAGAACCCACAAAAGGGCAAGGAAAACTCAGACCCAGTGGGCAAGGAGAATTCACATCCAGTGGGACGCCAGTGACAATGCTGACTATGAGAAACCTTGGAGAGGACCTCAGATGTGGGCAACCCCCCCCCCTCTAGGGGACAGAAAGCAATGGATGTCGAGCGGGTCTAACATGATACTGTGAAAGTTCAATCCATAGTGGCTCCAACACAGCCGCGAGAGTTCAGTTCAAAGTGGATCCAAGACAGCAGAGAGAGTCCCGTCCACAGGAAACCATCTCAAGCGGAGGCGGATCAGCAGCGTAGAGATGTCCCCAACCGATACACAGGTGAGCGGTCCATCCTGGGTCTCGACTCTGGACAGCCAGTACTTCATCCATGGTCATCGGATCGGAGGGGGGGGGGGACAGAGGAGAAAAAAGAAAAGAAGCGGCAGATAAACTGGTCTAAAAAGGAGGTCTATTTACAGGCTAGAGTATACAGATGAGTTTTAAGGTGAGACTTAAATGCTTCTACTGAGGTAGCATCTCGAACTGTTACCGGGAGGGCATTCCAGAGTACTGGAGCCCGAACGGAAAACGCTCTATAGCCCGCAGACTTTTTTTGGGCTCTAGGAATCACTAATAAGCCGGAGTCTTTTGAAGGCAGATTTCTTGCCGGGACATACGGTACAATACAATCGGCAAGACAGGATGGAGCTAGACCGTGTAGTATTTTATACGTAAGTAGTAAAACCTTAAAGTCACATCTTAAGTGCACAGGAAGCCAGTGCAGGTGAGCCAGTACAGGTGTAATATAACAATTTTTCCACAGGCTAATAATACAATTGAAAATAAAATAATAATGAATTAACCAAACATTCAAGCCTTGAAGTAGCAAGAGAAAATGCATGAATAAAACGTTAATTATTGCTCAGTTTGCTGGAAGTTTCCTGGAAGAATTAGTGCTGCAAGGGGGTTCCGGGTATTTATTCTCTTGTGTTACGGTGCGGATGTTCACCCGAAATGTGTTTGTCATTCTCGTTTGGTGTGGGTTCACAGTGTGGCGTATATTTGTAACAGTGCTAAAGTTGTTTATACAGCCACCCTCAGTGTGACCTGTATGGCTGTTGACCAAGTATGCTTTGCATTCACTTGTGTGTGTGTAAAAGCCACAAATATTATGTGACACGCTGTTAGTATGGAGGAAAAGCGGACGTGACGACAGGTTGTAGAGAACGCTAAAGGCAGTGCCCCCAATATAGTTGTCCAGGTAGAAATTGGTAGAAATTCGGGAGAATGGTTGCCCCGGGAGATTTTCGGTTGGGGCACTGAACTTTGAGAGTCTACCGGGAAAATTAGGAGGGTTGGCAAGTATGAGTATTAGCGGCGGGCTAGCTCTAATGCTAAATTGATCCATGCGTTTGTTACGCCTCGTCTCGATTACTGTAACGTATTATTTTCGGGTCTCCCCATGTCTAGCATTAAAAGATTACAGTTGGTACAAAATGCGGCTGCTAGACTTTTGACAAGAACGAGAAAGTTTGATCACATTACGCCTGTACTGGCTCACCTGCACTGGCTTCCTGTGCACTTAAGATGTGACTTTAAGGTTTTACTACTTACGTATAAAATACTACACGGTCTAGCTCCATCCTATCTTGCCGATTGTATTGTACCATATGTCCCGGCAAGAAATCTGCGTTCAAAAGACTCCGGCTTATTAGTGATTCCTAGAGCCCAAAAAAAGTCTGCGGGCTATAGAGCGTTTTCCGTTCGGGCTCCAGTACTCTGGAATGCCCTCCCGGTAACAGTTCGAGATGCTACCTCAGTAGAAGCATTTAAGTCTCACCTTAAAACTCATCTGTATACTCTAGCCTTTAAATAGACCTCCTTTTTAGACCAGTTGATCTGCCGCTTCTTTTCTTTCTCCTATGTCCCCCCCTCCCTTGTGGAGGGGGTCCGGTCCGATGACCATGGATGAAGTAATGGCTGTCCAGAGTCGAGACCCAGGATGGACCGCTCGTCGGGACCCAGGATGGACCGCTCGCCTGTATCGGTTGGGGACATCTCTACGCTGCTGATCCGCTTGAGATGGTTTCCTGTGGATGGGACTCTCGCTGCTGTCTTGGATCCGCTTTGAACTGAACTCTCGCGGCTGTGTTGGAGCCACTATGGATTGAACTTTCACAGTATCATGTTAGACCCGCTCAACATCCATTGCTTTCGGTCCCCTAGAGAGGGGGGGGGGTTGCCCACATCTGAGGTCCTCTCCAAGGTTTCTCATAGTCAGCATTGTCACTGGCGTCCCACTGGATGTGAATTCTCCCTGCCCACTGGGTGTGAGTTTTCCTTGCCCTTTTGTGGGTTCTTCCGAGGATGTTGTAGTCGTAATGATTTGTGCAGTCCTTTGAGACATTTGTGATTTGGGGCTATATAAATAAACATTGATTGATTGATTGATATCGCCTCAAGGGCCACGTTAAATTACACTGCGGTCCAGATTTGGCCCGCGGGCCAGAGTTTGACACCCATGCTCTAGATTTATGTAACAATGAGTCACGGTAACTAATGTCAGTCTTTGTCGTTTACGGCACTCATTATCCAAACTTTCCCAGAGTGGAAAGAAAAAAAAAAAACATGCTGCGTTTTATTCTTCGAGGTAGTAAGATAATATTTTAATTGCGGGATCATTAGGAGGAAACAATAGAACCAGTTTACCCAGCTGACAAAGTGAACAAACTGCCAAAATTCACTCGACAAATTGTTGGCTCGTAATGTTTTAATAGCCACAACCATCTCAGCTGTCGTTAATTAGCCTGATTCCAAGGTAATAGCAGTACAGTTTCTTGTCATTCAGGCTTGGCATCCCCTGACTTCTCCCTCGTCAAATGTCTGTTTGTCCTCCTTTGACGGTGGGAAATAACTGAAAAGTCCTCATGTTACCTTTGAACGCTGTTACACATGACTTCAAGTAGCAGTGGAATGGAAACAAGTACAGTATTTTTCGGATTATAAATCGCAGTTTTTTCATAGTTTCATAGCGACTTATGTGTGAAATTATTAACACATTACCGTAGATGTGTAACAATTTGTGTATTTGTATTGAACCGTTTCGGTACGGGGGATTTGGGTTCGGTTCGGAGGTGTACCGAACGAGTACACATGCTAGCAGCGACCGGGCTAGGACAAGATGTAAAAGCCAGAGCTGGAAGACCCCCCCTGCCTCGTTAAGATCTCCCGTTTGGGAATACTTTGGCTGCGTGATACAACAATGGAGGACGGAGGTTTGCCGATATTGTTCAGCAGCTTATTCTGACAACACGTCAAACATGTGTTGCACCTTCCCTGCTTCCCGCCCCCAAACCGTAGTCGAGGAGCACAGGGGAGACACCCTTCCCTCTACCCGGCAGTGGGTCTCCACAGACTCAAGGGTAAATGAAGAGCCCGGCGATTAGTTGGTAAAGTTCCCGCCCTGAGATCGATAGGTCGTTGTGGTTCGTGCAGCCCTTTGAGACACTTGTGATTTAGGGCTATATAAAGAAACATTGATTGACATTGGATCAGTTTGCAGCCGAGTGTGAAGCGACCGGAATGAGAATCAACACCTCCAAGTCCGAGTCCATGGTTCTCGCCCGGAAAAGGGTGGAGTGCCATCTCCGGGTTGGGGAGGAGACCCTGCCCCAAGTGGAGGAGTTCAAGTACCTAGGAGTCTTGTTCACGAGTGAGGGAAGAGTGGATCGTGAGATCGACAGGCGGATCGGTGCGGCGTCTTCAATAATGCGGACGTTGTGCCGATCCGTTGTGGTGAAGAAGGAGCTGAGCCGGAAGGCAAAGCTCTCAATTTACCGGTCGATCTACGTTCCCATCCTCACCTATGGTCATGAGCTTTGGGTCATGACCGAAAGGATAAGATCACGGGTACAAGCGGCCGAAATGAGTTTGGGTCCCTCCCTTAGAGATAGGGTGAGAAGCTCTGCCATCCGGGAGGAACTCAAAGTAAAGCCGCTGCTCCTCCACATGGAGAGGAGCCAGATGAGGTGGTTCGGGCATCTGGTCAGGATGCCACCCGAACTTCTCCCTAGGGAGGTGTTTAGGGCACGTCCAACCGGTCGGAGGCCACGGGGAAGACCCAGGACACGTTGGGAAGACTATGTCTCCCGGCTGGCCTGGGAACGCCTCGGGATCCCCCGGGAAGAGCTAGACGAAGTGGCTGGGGAGAGGGAAGTCTGGGTTTCCCTGCTTAGGCTGTTGCCCCCGCGACCCGACCTCGGATAAGCGGAAGAAGATGGATGGATGGATGATTGATTGAATTAGCATGACCTAAGCCTAAGGTTTATGTTAGATAAATACAAAACTTTGTGATTAACAAAGGGTTTCAGTGGCCTACCTATCTCAGTGTCCGGCCTGAGATCGATAGGTCATGAGTTCAAATCCCGGCTGAGTCATACCAAAGACTATAAAAATGGGACCCATTACCTCCCTGCTTGGCACTCAGCATTCAGAGTTGGAATTGGGGGTTAAATCACCAAAAATGATTCCCGGGCGTGGCACCGCTGCTGCTCACTGCTCCTCTCACCTCCCAGGGGGAGATCAAGGGTGATGGGTCAAATGCAGATAATAATTTCGCCACACCTAGTGTGTGTGTGACAATCATTGGTACTTCAACTTTAACTTTTTACTTTAACTTTATTGAGCCAATCCAACAAAACACCAGCCACTACCGCACCCGCGCTAAGCTCCCTCACCTCGCTCGCCCGCACACTCACTGCTCTCACATACTAAAGGGTCACCCCCGCGTTCAAGCGGCCTCTCCTCGGCGAGTCAGGCACGGCTAAAGCAATAACAACTGTTTTTATAGCAGCAGATTTAAGTCCGTATTGTATTAAAAAGTAGATTTTGACCCACTTCTATGGTGGAAGAACAATAAGCCCATTGTCAAGTCAAAGTACAGAGCAGCACAAACACCACAGAGTTGTAGTGCACACTCCAGACCTGAAGGGGCAACAGTGAGAGCTGAGAGCTGAACATCTCCACTTGCTTTTAACAGATTGGTTTGATTGAGTTCACCTGTTCACCTGCATACGCTCACAATGTTTGAGCTTCAGTCAGTCAGCCCTTTTTGACCTGCTGCTAAGAGTAAGGAAGACAGCTCCTGTGCGGACTCAGAAGACGCAACTGGTGAGAAAACCAAAGGAAAGAAGTTTGCTTGTTTGGACCAAGGAGAATGTTTAAAGAAAATAATTTCACTGATGTTTACAAAGTTGTTTAAGTAAATTTAAAAAGTTATCAGTGATGTTTAAGTTTATTCTTATAATTAGGATGGATTGTTTAAATATAATTTCATTCATATCATTGGAAATGTTTAGGTTAAATTCTTAAACTTAGGCCCTGTCAGTGGAAATTAATTTTGGTTGGATTGATTTAAAAAGGAAAGCAAAGCACGTATTTGGATGTATGTTTAAGAAACACTAATAAATGTGTTCTTTTTTCTGTTTGGTTGAAGTTGTCAACCTTATCCACTAATCAATTATTCTACAATTCAACTATTGTACTATTCTACTATTTAACTACCGACTATTCAATTATTCATTCTGTTCATCCATTCATTTACAAACCCCGACAACATATTTGATGTTCAAACTCAAAAACGTAATTTTTTTTTGCAAATAATAATTAACTTAGAATTTCATGGCTGCAACACGTGCCAAAGTAGTTGGGAAAGGGCATGTTCACCACTGTGTTACATCACCTTTTCTTTTAACAACACTCAATAAACGTTTGGGAACTGAGGAAACTAATTGTTGAAGCTGTGAAAGTGGAATTCTTTCCCATTCTTGTTTTATGTAGAGCTTCAGTCCTTCAACAGTCCGGGGTCTTTAAGTCGCATTTTACGCTTCATAATGCGCCACACATTTTCCATGGGAGACATGTCTAGACTGCAGGCAGGCCAGGAAAGTACCCGCACTCTTTTACTACGAAGCCACGCTGTTGTAACACATGGCTTGGCATTTTTTTGCTGAAATAAGCAGGGGCGTCCATGATAACGTTGCTTGGATGACAACTAATGTTGCTCCAAAACCTGTATGTACCTTTCAGCATTAATGGTGCCTTCACAGATGTGTAAGTTACCCATGCTTTGGGCACTAATGCACCCCCATACCATCACACATGCTGGCTTTTGAACTTTGCGCCTATAACAATCCGGATGGTTATTTTCCTCTTTGTTTCGGAGGACACCACGTCCACAGTTTCCAAATGTGGACTCGTCAGACCACAGAACACTTTTCCCCTTTGCATCAGTCCATCTTAGATGATCTCGGGCCCAGAGAAGCCGGCGGCGTTTCTGGATGTTGTTGATAAATGACTTTTGCTTTGCATAGTAGAGTTTTAACTTGCACTTACAGATGTAGCGACCAACTGTCTCATTTAGACCTACATTTTAATAATTAACATACTTTAGCAAAAATCAACAGGAACTTTGATATTTTCACTTCAATACAAAAACTGCATTACTTTCACAATGCATTAAATTCTCAAAATAGTGGCTCCAAGGCGTCTTCTAACGCTTATCTGGCTGTGGGTCTCGGGGGCAGCAGCCAAAGGCGGACCCGACCAACGCTGCTTGCAGCTTTAATTTAAATTGTATTTATTTACTAGCAAGCTGGTTTCGCTTTGCTCGACATGAGCAAGACACTTCACCCTTGCTCCTGATGGTTGGCGCCTTGCATGGCAGCTCCCTCCATCAGTGTGTGAATGTGTGTGTGAATGGGTAAATGTGGAAGTAGTGTCAAAGCGCTTTGAGTACCTTGAAGGTAGAAAAGTGCTATACAAGTAAAACCCATTTATCATTTACCATAATTCTAAGAGAGACAAAACTCAAATAGAATTTGAAAATCCAAGAAAATATTTTAAAGACTTGGTCTTCACTTGTTTAAATAAATTTATTTTTTTACTTTGCTTCTTTCAGAAAGACAATTTTAGAGAAAAAAATACAACCTTAAAAGTGATTTTAGGATTTTTAAACACATATACCTTTTTACCTTTTAAATTCCTTCCTCTTCTTTCCTGACGATTTAAATCAATGTTCAAGTAAATTTGTTGTTTTTTGTTGTTGTAAAGAATAATGAATACTTTTTAATTTAATTCTTCATTTTAGCTTCTGTTTTATCGACAAACAATATTTGTGAAATATTTCTTCAAATTTATTACGATTGAAATTCAACAAAAATTATTCTGGCAAATCTAGAAAATTTGTAGAATCAAATTTAAATCTTATTTCAAAGTCTTTTGAATTTCCTTTAAAATTTTTGTTTTGGAAAATCTAGAAGAAAAAAAGATTTGTCTTTGTTAGAAATATAGCTTGGTCCAATTTGTTATATATTCTAACAAAGTGCGGATTGGATTTTAACCTATTTAAAACATTTCGTCAAAATTCTAAAATTAATCTTAATAAGGAAAAATTATTTGTTTTATATATTCTTTTTTAATTTTTTTCAAAAAGATCCGAATTAGTTAGTTTTTCTCTTCATTTTTTTTCGGTTGAATTTTGAATTTCAAAGAGTCGAAATTGAAGATAAATTATGTTTCAAAATGTAATTTTCATTTTTTTCGTGTTTTCTCCTCTTTTAAACCATTCAATTAAGTGTTTTTTTTTTCATCATTTATTCTCTACAAAAAACCTTCCGTTCAAGTTCAATGTTCAAGTATTTTTTTTTTATTGTAAAGAATAATAAATACATTTTAATTTAGTTTATCGTTTTAGCTTCTGTTTTTTCGGCGAAGAATATTTGTGAAATATTTCTTCAAACTTATTAGTATTAAAATAAAATAAAAATATTCTGGAAAATCTAGAAAATCTGTAGAATCAAATTTAAATCTTATTTCAAAGTGGATTTTAACCTGTTTAAAACATGTCATCAACATTTTTAAATTAATCTTAATCAGGAAAAATTAGTAATGATGTTCCATAAATTATTTATTTATTTTTTTCAAAAAGAATCGAATTAGCTAGTTTTTCTCTGCATTTTTTTCGGTTGAATTTTGAATTTCAAAGAGTCAAATTTGAAGATAAAATACGTTTCAAAATTTAATTTTCATTTTTCATGTTTTCGCTTCTTTTAAACCGTTCAATTAAGTGTTTTTTTCATCATTTATTCTCTAGAAAAAACCTTCCGTCAAAGGGAAAAAAAATGTACGACGGAATGAGAGACAGAAATACCCATTTTTTTATATATATAGATTTATTTATTAAAGGTAAATTGAGCAAATTGGCTATTTCTGGCAATTTATTTAAAATTATTTATGTTTTATATATTCTTTTTTAATTTTTTTTAAAAAGATCCGAATTAGTTAGTTTTTCTCCATTTTTTTCCGTTGAATTTTGAATTTTAAAGAGTCGAATTTGAAAATGAAATACGTTTCAAAATTTAATTTTCATTTTTCATGTTTTCGCTTCTTTTAAACTGTTCAATTAAGTGTTTTTTTCATCAGTTATTCCCTACAAAAAACCTTCCGTCAAAGGGAAAAAAAAATGTACGACGGAATAACAGACAGAAATACCCATTTTTTTATATATATATAGATTTATTTATTAAAGGTAAATTGAGCAAATTGGCTATTTCTGGCAATTTATTTAAGTGTGTATCAAACTGGTAGCCCTTCGCATTAATCAGTACCCAAGAAGTAGCTCTTGCTTTCAAAAAGGTTGCTGACCCCTGCTCAATCAATCAATGTTTATTTATATAGCCCCAAATCACAAATGTCTCAAAGGACTGCACAAACCATTACGACTACAACATCCTCGGAAGAACCCACAAAAGGGCAAGGAAAACTCACACCCAGTGGGCAGGGAGAATTCACATCCAGTGGGACGCCAGTGACAATGCTGACTATGAGAAACCTTGGAGAGGACCTCATATGTGGGCAACCCCCCCCCCCCCCCCCCCCCCCCCCCCCCCCCGGCTCACTTGGTACATTCTATCTCTAATAATGAGAAGTGACCGTCGATGTAATCCACCTGGTCCCGAACTGCGTGCAACGTTTCATCACGGGACTACTCGACTGTGCTCTTGTGTCATCCTTCTGTGTTTCCCTCTTGTTTTCATGCGTTATTATATTTTCTTGCCTTTTGGTCCGGGACCCTTTGGGACTATGGACAAGGGGTGGCACTTTCCTGACCTCTGTGGTGCTTTTTTTGTGGACTTCTGGATCTGCCTCCCGGGAGCCTTTTGGCCATGGAGACCAGCTGCTGGGTGTCGTCCACACCGGAGTCGGTTTGGAGGGACTGGAGGAGATGCGGATGAGGGGACAGGGCCACGGAGCTAGCACTGAGCGCTGGGACGGAGAGTCTTCGCGGTGTCTTGGCTGGGTGAGCAGGTGTCGGACACCTCAGTCACCTTGGACGTATCCTCGCTCATCCATGCGGACTGGACACTGGCCGAGAGTGGAGTCGGCTGTCTTGGTTGCTTTGTTGGGTCTGCTCCTGTCTCTGGACGGAACACCGCAGAGGCCACCACAGTGGATATTTTTCTTTTACTTTTTATTCATAGCTGTATGTAGAAGTGTCTGGTTGTATCTGCTGCTTTAATGTCTTTAATGTCCTTTGTCTTCTTTGATGTTTGATGTGTCCCTCTTACACACATGGAAGAAGGATGTGTACTATGGCTATGAGTTGTTTTTTTCCCTTGGCCTTAGTCTGCACCCCCTCTCCAGGGCCCAGGCTAAGACCGATTTTTTTATTTTATTTTAATCTTCTATTTTTTTCTCCGATTCCCCCCCCCCCCCCCTTGTTTACCTGTATGTCATGTCAAAAAATAATAATGAATCAAAATCAACGTTGTTAGGAATTATTGACCAAGTTTGCCAAATTTCACCTTTAATTATTATTTGTTTGCATATTTTGTTTGCCATATAAAAACTTAGTGTTATTTGACATTAAGACATAAAAAACAACTACAATAATAATAATAATAAAAACTTACAATCAACAGATGGATCTGAAGTTTATCTAGAGATTTAAGTGCTGAAAGTAAAAAAAAAAGAATATTAAATGTGTGGCCTTTTTTTAATGTTTTTATCGGGTCCCCAATAATTGTAGAGCGATTTTTTTTTTTTTTCTTTTTTTTTTTTTTTTTTTTTTAAAGCTGTCATGTCAAAAAATAATAATGAATCAAAATCAACGTTGTTAGGAATTACTGACCAAGTTTCCCGAATATCACCTTTAATTATTATTATTTTTTGCATATTTTGTGTTTGCCATATAAAAACTATGGTAAGTGTTGACATTAGGACACAAAACTAAAAATAATAGTAATAAAAACTTACAATCAACGGATAGATCTGAAGTTTATCTAGAGATTTAAGCGCTAAAATTAAAAGAATATTGTTTTTTTGAAATGTGTGACCTTTTTTTAACGCTTTTATCAGGTCCCCAATAATTTTAGAGGGATTTTTTTTTTTTAAAGCTGTCATGTCAATAAATAATAATGAATCAAAATCAACGTTGTTAGGAATTACTGACCAAGTTTCCCAAATTTCACCTTTGATTATTATTTGTTTGCATATTTTGTGTTTGCAATATAAAAACTGTTATTTGACATTAGGACATAAAAAACAACAACAATAATAATAATAAAAACTTACAATCAACAGATGGATCTGAAGTTTATCTAGAGATTTAAGCGCTGAAAGTAAAAAAAAAAACATTAAATGTGTGGCCTTTTTTTAACGCTTTTATCGGGTCCCCAATAATTTTAGAGCGATTTTTATTTTTTATTTTTTTTTTTTTTTTTTTTTTTTTTTAAAGCTGTCATGTCAAAAAATAATAATGAATCAAAATCAACGTTGTTAGGAATTACTGACCAAGTTTTCCAAATTTCACCATTAATTATTATTTGTTTGCATATTTTGTGTTTGCAATATAAAAAGTGTTATTTGACATTAGGACATAAAACAAAAACAACAACAACAATAATAATAAAAAAACTTACAATCAACAGATCTGAAGTTTATCTAGAGATTCAAGCGCTGAAAGTAAAAAAAAAAATTAAATATGTGGCCTTTTTTTAACGCTTTTATCGTGTCCCCAATAATTTAAGAGCGTTTTTTTTTTTTTTTTTTTAAAGCTGTCATGTCAAAAAATAATAATGAATCAAAATCAACGTTGTTAGGAATTACTGACCAAGTTTACCAAATTTCACCTTTAATTATTATTTTTTGCATATTTTGTGTTTGCCATATAAAAACTGTTATTTGACATTAGGACACAAAACAAACAATAATAATAATAATAATAATAAAAACTTACAATCAACAGATAGATCTGAAGTTTATCTAGAGATTTAAGCGCTGAAAGTAAAAAAAAAAATTAAATGTGTGGCCTTTTTTTAACGCTTTTATCGTGTCCCCAATAATTTGAGAGCGATTTTTTTTTTTTTTTTTTTAAAGCTGTCATGTCAAAAAATAATAATGAATCAAAATCAACGTTGTTAGGAATTACTGACCAAGTTTCCCAAATTTCACCTTTAATTATTATTTTTTGCATATTTTGTGTTTGCAATATAAAAACTAAGTGTTATTTGACATTAGGACACAAAACTAACAATAATAATAAAAACTTACAATCAACGGATAGATCTGAAGTTTATCTAGAGATTTAAGCGCTAAAATTAAAAAAAAAATTTTTTTAAATGTGTGACCTTTTTTTTAACACTTATCGGATTTTTTTTTTAAAGCCGTCATGTAAACATCTGCGGTCCTTTCCAAGATTTCTCATTGTTATCCTATTGGGTTTAGATTTTCCTTGCCCTGATGTGGGATCTGAACCGAGCAGGTCCTTGTGGCTTGTGCAGCCCTTTGAGACACTTGTGATTTAGGGCTATATAAATAAACATTGATTGATTGATTGAATCTAGAGCGATTCCCGCTCGGCAGTGTCGGATGGACCTGCGTCGCCAGTCCATACCCAAGTACAAAGTATTCTATACGTGTCCTTCGCTTACTCGGTAGATCTGCATTGTACTTCGCAGCATTCACGAAACGTGTGTCAATTTGTCACAACCCCGACAGCTTTTGATTTACGAGCATCCAGTCAAGAGTGCCGCCAACCTGTTTTGTTCCGTCTGTCAAAGATGTCCTCTGGTGCCTCGCCCCCCCCCCCCCCCCCCCCCCCCCCCCCCGCCCCCACAGAGTCTGTGATCCTGAATGGTAGACTTTGGAAGTCAAAGCCCCGGTAACACAGGCCGGCATTATGGATGAGCAGCTCGTGAAAAAGAGCCATTGAGAATTGGGCCTGTGACAGTTTAATTGGCGGAATTAGTCACGATATTCAAATGCTCTCCGTCGGCCAGCCAATGAGTGAAGTGTGTTACCGCGGCCTGAGCGCCGCCGCAAAACTCTCCAAACCGGAGACACATTAGGCCTTTCCCTTCTTGCCAGCTTTTCCTTGGAAAAAGCCACTTTCTGGCTACGTTGCAAAGTCCTTTCTACAATCTGTCAGCTCCAACATAAACAGGTGTTGCACCCAGCGGGCCGTGTTTGCTTATGTCAAGGCCACGCTGGCATATACAGACTCTCAACACTTTTTAACATTCTCCTCCACGTTGCGGCCCGGCGGAACTTGGCGTGCTCGTCTGCGGCTGCGACTGTTGCAAGGAGACAAATTAAAGCTGCGTAATTTGCTTTCTGAAAGACTCGCACTGTATGGCAGGTGTCAGGCGCTAACTCACTTATACTTCCTGACACACACACACACATTCTTGTCGTTCTGACCTTCTTGAGACCTGAGAAAAATGCCAACCTCTTTAGGACCACCTTTTGACAAGAACAAGAAAGTTTGATCACATTACGCCTGCACTGGCTTCCTGTGCACTTAAGATGTGACTTTCAATCAATCAATCAATGTTTACCTATATAGCCCTAAATCACTAGTGTCTCAAAGGGCTGCACAAACCACTACGACATCCTCGGTAGGCCCACATAAGGGCAAGGAAAAACTCACACCCAGTGGGACGTCGGTGACAATGATGACTATGAGAACCTTGGAGAGGAGGAAAGCAATGGATGTCGAGCGGGTCTAACATGATACTGTGAAAGTTCAATCCATAAGCGGATCCAACACAGCAGCGAGAGTCCCGTTCACAGCGGAGCCAGCAGGAAACCATCCCAAGCGGAGGCGGATCAGGAGCGTAGAGATGTCCCCAACCGATACACAGGCGAGCGGTCTCAAATGTCTCAAAGGACTGCACAAATCATTACGACTACGACATCCTCGGAAGAACCCACAAAAGGGCAAGGAAAACTCACACCCAGTGGGCAGGGAGAATTCACATCCAGTGGGACGCCAGTGACAATGCTGACTGAGAAACCTTGGAGAGGACCTCAGATGTGGGCAAACACTCCCCCCCCTCTAGGGGACCGAAAGCAATGGATGTCGAGCGGGTCTAACATGATACTGTGAAAGTTCAATCCATAGTGGCTCCAACACAGCCGCGAGAGTTCAGTTTAAGCGGATCCAAGACAGCAGCGAGAGTCCCGTCCACAGGAAACCATCCCAAGCGGAGGCGGATCAACAGCGTAGAGATGTCCCCAACCGATACACAGGCGAGCGGTCCATCCTGGGTCTCGACTCTGGACAGCCAGTACTTCATCCATGGTCATCGGACCGGACCCCCTCCACAAGGGAGAGTGGGACATAGGAGAAAAAGAAAAGAAACGGCAGATCAACTGGTCTAAAAAAGGAGTCTATTTAAAGGCTAGAGTATACAAATGAGTTTTAAGGTGAGACTTAAATGCTTCTACTGAGGTGGCATCTCAAACTTTTACCGGGAGGGCATTCCAGAGTACTGGAGCCCGAAATGAAAACGCTCTATAGCCCGCAGACTTTTTTTGGGCTCTAGGAATCACTAATAAGCCGGAGTCCTTTTGAACGCAGATTTCTTGCCGGGACATATGGTACAATACAATCGGCAAGATAGGATGAAGCTAGACCGTGTAGTATTTTATACGTAAGTAGTAAAACCTTAAAGTCACATCTTAAGTGCACAGGAAGCCAGTGCAGGTGAGCCAGTATAGGTATATATGTATGTATATATGTATATAAAGGTATATACAGTACAGGCGTAATGTGATCAAACTTTCTCGTTCTTGTCAAAAGTCTAGCAGCCGCATTTTGTACCAACTGTAATCTTTTAATGCTAGACATGGGGAGACCCGGAAATAATACGTTACAGTAATCGAGACGAGACGTAACAAACGCATGGATAATGATCTCGGCGTCTTTAGTGGACAAAATGGAGCGAATTTTAGCGATATTACGGAGATGAAAGAAGGCCGTTTTAGTAACGCTTTTAATGTGTGCCTCAAAGGAGAGAGTTGGGTCGAAGATAATACCCAGATTCTTTACCGTGTCGCCTTGTTTAATTGTTTGGTTGTCAAATGTTAGAGTTGTATTATTAAATAGAGGTCGGTGTCTAGCAGGACCGATAATCAGCATTTCCGTTTTTTTGGCGTTGAGTTGCAAAAAGTTAGCGGACATCCATTGTTTAATTTCATTAAGACACGCCTCCAGCTGACTACAATCCGGCGTGTTGGTCAGCTTTAGGGGCATGTAGAGTTGGGTGTCATCAGCATAGCAGTGAAAGCTAGTACCGTATTTGCGTATGATGTCACCTAGCGGCAGCATGTAGATGCTGAAGAGTGCAGGGCCAAGGACCGAACCCTGAGGAACTCCACACGTTACCTTAACGTAGTCCGAGGTCACATTGTTATGGGAGACGCACTGCATCCTATCAGTAAGATAAGAGTTAAACCAAGACAGGGCTAAGTCTGACATACCAATTCGTGTTTTGATACGTTCTAATAAAATATTATGATCGACTGTATCGAAAGCAGCGCTAAGATCGAGGAGCAGCAACGTAGATGACGCATCAGAATCCATCGTTAGCAATAGATCATTAGTCATTTTTGCGAGGGCCGTCTCAGTCGAGTGATTTGCCCTGAAACTTTAAGGTTTTACTACTTACGTATAAAATACTACACGCTCTAGCTCCATCCTATATTGCCGATTGTATTGTACCATATGTCCCGGCAAGAAATCTGCCTTCAAAAGACTCCGGCTTATTAGTGATTCCTAGAGCCCCCCAAAAAAGTCTGCGGGCTATAGAGCGTTTTCCGTTCGGGCTCCAGTACTCTGGAATGCCCTCCCGGTAACAGTTCGAGATGCTACCTCAGTAGAAGCATTTAAGTCTCACCTTAAAACTCATCTGTATACTTTAGCCCAGGGGTGCCCACACTTTTTCTGCAGGCGAGCTACTTTTCAATTGACCAACTCGAGGGCATCTAGCTCATTTATATATGTCATTTATATTTATTTATTTATGAAAGAGACATTTTTGTAAACAAGTTAAATGTGTTTAATGATAATACAAGCATGTGTAACACATATAGATGTCTTTCTTTCACCAAGACAAGAATATAAGTTGGTGTATTACCTGATTCTGATGACTTGCATTGATTGGAATCAGACAGTAATGATGATAACGCCCACATTTTCAAATGGAGGAGAAAAAAAGTTGTCCTTTCTGTACAATACCACATGAAAGTGGTTGGTTTTTGGCATCTAATTCATCCAGCTTCCATACACTTTACAAGAAAAACATTGGCGGCAAATTCCGTAGCTTGCTTGATTGACATTCACGGCACCCGAGGGTCTTGTGAGATGACGCTGGCTGCTGCCAGTTCATTATTATGAAAAAATGACAGAGAGGAAGGCGAGAAACACTTTTTATTTCAACAGACTTTCGCGCCGTCCCTTCCGTCAAAACTCTAAAGGCCGACTGCACATTTCCTACCTTCACAATAAAAGCCCTGCTTCATGCTGCCTGCGCTAACAAAATAAGAGTCTGGGAAAGCTGGCGTGCACAAGTGATGTGCACGCCAGCTTTCTGAGGGATCGCTTGTGCACGCCAGTTTTCCGAGACTCTGTATTTAGTTAGCGCAGGCAGCATGAAGCAGGGCTTTTATTGTGAAGATAGGAAATGTGCAGTCGGCCTTTAGAGTTTTGACGGAAGGTACGGCGCGAGAGTCTTTTGAAATAAAAAGTGTTTCTCACCTTCCTCTCGGTCATTTTTAATAATGATCTTGCAGCAGCCAGCGTCATCTCACAAGACCCTCCGGTACCGTGAATGTCATTTAAGTGACGTCTAGGTGAAGATTGATGATCACTAATTTTTAGGTCTATTTTTTTTAAAAGCCTGGCTGGAGATCGACTGACACACCCCCCGCGGTCGACTGGTAGCTCGCGATCGATGTAATGGGCACCCCTGTTCTAGCCTTTAAATAGACCTCCTTTTTAGACCAGTTGATCTGCCGCTTCTTTTCTTTTTTCTCCTATGTCCCCCCCCCTCCCTTGTGGAGGGGGTCCGGTCCGATGACCATGGATAAAGTACTGGCTGTCCAGAGTCGAGACCCAGGATGGACCGCTCGCCTGTATCGGTTGGGGACATCTCTACGCTGCTGATCCGCCTCCGCTTGAGATGGTTTCCTGTGGACGGGACTCTCGCTGCTGTCTTGGATCCGCTTTGAACTGAACTCTCGCGGCTGTGTTGGAGCCACTATGGATTGAACTTTCACAGTATCATGTTAGACCCGCTCGACATCCATTGCTTTCGGTCCCCTAGAGGGGGGGGGTTGCCCACATCTGAGATCCTCTCCAAGGTTTCTCATAGTCAGCATTGTCACTGGCGTCCCACTGGATGTGAATTCTCCCTGCCCACTGGGTGTGAGTTTTCCTTGCCCTTTTGTGGGTTATTCCGAGGATGTCGTCGTCGTAATGATTTGTGCAGTCCTTTGAGACATTTGTGATTTGGGGCTGTATAAATAAACATTGATTGATTGATTGATTTCTAGATATTCAAACCCCGTTTCCATATGAGTTGGGAAATTGTGTTGGATGTAAATATAAACAGAATACAATGATTTGCAAGTCCTTTTCAACCCATATTCAGTTGAATGCACTACAAAGACAACATATTTGATGTTCAAACTCATAAACTTTATTTTCTTTTGCAAATAATGATTAACTTAAAATTTCATAGCTGTAACACGTGCCAAAGTAGTTGGGAAAGGGCATGTTCACCGCTGTTACATCACCGTTTCTTCTAAAAACACTCAATAAACGTTTGGGAACTGAGGAAACTAATTGTTGAAGCTTTGAAAATGTTATTCTTTCCCATTCTTGTTTTATGTAGAGCAGGGGTGTCAAACTCAAATACAGAGTGGGCCAAATTCTTAACCGAACAAAGCCGCGGGCCAAAGTTGAAAACCTTTTAATAGGGACCCAAACAAGTTTTGCATTGAATATTGAACAAGCAAGGCTTATATAACTTTATAGTGACATGCAAAATCGAGTTTTGTTGGTAGCGGGGGGTGTATATTGTAGCGTCCCGAAGGAGTTAGTGCTGCAAGGGGTTCTGGGGATTTGTTCTGTTGTGTTACAGTGCAGAAATGTGTTCGTCATTCTTGTTTGGTGTGGGTTCACAGTGTGGTGCATATTTGTAACAGTGTTAAAGTTGTTTATACGGCCACCCTCAGTGTGACCTGTATGGCTGTTGACCAAGTATGCAATGCATTCACGTGTGTGTGTGTGTGTGTGTGTGTGTGTGTGTAGAATCCGCATATATTACGTGACTGGGCTGGCACGCTGATTGTATGGCGGAAAAGCGGACAGGTTGTAGAGGACGCTAAAAGCAGTACCTTTTAAGGTGCGCCGCCGATATTGTTGCGGTGAATGTACCCCCGCTGTATAATACCGGCGGGCCAACTCTAATGTTAATGTAATATTGTCTCAAGGGCCAAAATAAATTACATGGCGGGCCAAATATGGCCAGAGTTTGACACCCATGATGTAGAGCTTCAGTCGTTCAACAGTCCGGGGTCTCCGCTGTCCTATTTTACGCTTCATAATGCGCCACACATTTTCCATGGGGGACAGGTCTGGACTGCAGGCGGGCCAGGAAAGTACCTGCACTCTTTTATTACGAAGCCACGCCGTTGTAACACTTGTCTTGCTGAAATAAGCAGGGGCGTCCATGATAACGTTGCTTGGATGACAACATATGTTGTTCCAAAAGCTGTATGTACCTTTCAGTATTAATGGTGCCTTCACAGATGTGTAAGTTACCCATGCCTTGGGCACTAATTCACCTCCATACCATCACAGATGCTGGCTTTTGAACTTTGCGCCTATAACAATCCGGATGGTTATTTTCCTCTTTGTTCAGAAGGACACCACGTCCACAGTTTCCAAAAATAATTTTGCAATGTGTACTCTTCAGACCACAGAACACTTTTCCACTTTGCATCAGTCCATCTTAGATGAGCTCGGGCCCAGCCAAGCCGGTGGCGTTTCAGGATAATGTTGATGAACGGGTTTGGCTTTGCATGGTAGAGTTTTAACTTGCACTTACAGATGTAGCAACTAACTGTAGTTACTGACAGTGGTTTTATTAAGTGTTCCTGAGCCTGTGTGGTGATATCCTTTACACATGTCGGTTTTTCATGCAGTACCGCCTGAGGAATCAAAAGTCCGTTTTATATTCACTTACGTGCAATGTTTTTTTTAGATTCTCTGAATTTTATGATGATTTTACGGACCGTAGATGGTAAAATCCCTAAATTCCTTGCAATAGCTTGTTGAGAAATGTTGTTCTAAAACTGTTCGACAATTTGCTTACAAATTGGTGACCCTCGCCCCATCCTTTTTTGTGAATGACTTAGCATTTCATGGAAGCTGCTTTTTATACCCAAGCATGGCACCCACCTGTTCCCAATTAGCCTGCACACCTGTGGGATGTTCCAAATAAGTGTTTGATGAGCATCCCTCAACTTTATCAGTATTTATCGCCACCTTTCCCAACTTCTTTGTCACGTATTGCTGGCATCAAATTTTAAAGTTAATGATTACGGTATTTGCAGAAAACAAATGTTGTCTTTGTAGCATATTCAACTGAATATGGGTTGAAAATGATTTGCAAATCATTGTATTCTGTTTGTATTTACATCTAACATAATTTCCCAACTCATATGGAAACAGGGTTTGTACATTCACTGTACAAACATACATATACACATACATATACATTCACTGTACAAATGTACATTTACATTCACTGTACAAACATACATATACACATACATATACATTCACTGTACAAACATACATATAAACATACATGTACATGTACATTCACTGTACAAACATATATACATGTACATATACATTCACTGTACAAACATACATATACACATACATTCAATGTAAAAACATACATATACACATACATATACATTCACTGTACAAACATACATATACACATACATATACATTCACTGTACAAATATACATATACACATACATGTACATTTATATTCACTGTACAAACATACATATACACATACATGTACATATACATTCATTGTACAAACATACATATACACATACAAGTACATTCACTGTACAAACATACATAAACACATACATGTACATATACATTCACTGTACAAACATACATATACACATACATGTACATAGACAAGTACATAAACATATATACACTCATGAATATAATCACTTTTAATCAAACATAAATTAACGTTGTTGCCCTAGGGTAAACTGGGTAACACATGGCACACTGACAAAGCTTAACCTATTGTTACTATAACAATGTATAAGATTAATATCTCTTTCTTCCCCTCCATTTATCTGTGTTTTTCTGTATCTCTAATTATCATTATGTATATGTATTGCTGCATTTGAACAACTGTATTGTTGATAGTCGAGGCCAATTATTGGTATTGTTCATTATCAATAGTTATATATTATATTGGTATTTGTATTGATCCATTTGTAGTGTAATAATGTTCATTGTCATTTCTGTGTTATTTATTTCACTAACTGCTTCTTTGCTATCACATTTACCATCTTTTTTGTACATATCCTGTTTGCTGATGTTGCTCTATTTTTGTTGTTGTTATTGTTGTGTTTGCTGTTGTTGTTTTTGTCTCTCTGTCTTATCCCCCCCGTCGTCTGTTTTTTTCTCTTTCTATTCCCTCCTGCTCCGGCCCGGCCGCACCAAATAATAACATAAATATTTATATACGTTCCTTTTTGACTGTTCTTAAATGTATAATGTAGTGATGTTATTCACATGTGAATAATGCTGTATAATAGACTGTATTTATATTATTCACATGTGAATAATGCTGTATAATAGACTGTATTTATATTATTCACATGTGAATAATGTATCATAGACTGTATTTATATTATTCACATGTGAATAATGCTGTATAACAAACTGTATTTATATAGTTCACATGTGAATAATGCTGTATAATAAACTCTATTTATACTATTTACATGTGAATAATAATGTATAATAGACTGTATTTATGTAATTTACATGTGAATAATACTGTATAATTGACTATATTTATGACTCACATGTGAATAATGCTGTATAATAGACCGTATTTATATAATTTACATGTGAATAATACTGTATAATAGACGGTATTTATGTTATTCACATGTGAATAATGCTGTATAATAGACTGTATTTATATTATTCACATGTGAATAATGCTGTATAATAGACTGTATTTATATTATTCACATGTGAATAGTTCTTTATAATAGACTGTATTCATATTATTCACATGTAAAATAATACCTAAGTGTTTATTGTCTATTGTGAGGGAACTGAGGTGCTGAATTTCCCCAGGGATCAATAAAGTACTTTATTTTCTATTCTATTGTATTGACTTGCGTATTACAGATACTAAAGTAATATGCACCATTAAAGTTGACGAGTCCAACTGATGACCGTGTGTCAAAAAATCAGTCTCAGAGTTGAATACTCAACAAAGCATCATGTTTGTCAATGACGCTCCCAGAAGGCCAAAAATAGACAATAGGGCAAGTTATGCAACTGCAGTGCCACCCCCCCTATGGTAAATCCGAGGCTTGGGCGCCAACATTCTGGCTTTAATACACCTATTAGCAGGGATGTGACCGAGGCCCGGCCAGAACCAATCAGTTCAAAGTCACAGTTTTGCTTTTTGATTCATCGTTTTGAAGGCGCTCAAAGCACGCTTTTGTTCAACTTTCAAAGCCACTCCCCCTCTCCTGCACACACACACACACACACACACACACACTCTCTCCTCATGCCAACACACTCGCACAATGTCGTATTGCTGTCATCACCAGTTATGATGCGCTTTACTGCCATGGTAGCCATACCGCTGCTTAAGTGACACCATTAAATATGTTTTGTGTGTGTGTGTGTGTGTGTGTGTGTGTGTGTGTGTGTGTGTGCATAGATATATTTTTTTCATCATTCTAGCTATAGTGGAAAGGGGGGCTCCTCACAACCTACTAACCAAACATGGGTCCACACAAAGTAGGCAAGACGTGTGTGTGTGTGTGTGTGTGTGTGTGTGTGTGTGTGTGTTTGTATGCATAGATATATTTTCTTTTCATCATTCTACCTATAGTGAAAGGGGGGTCTTCACAAACTACTAACCAAACATGGGTCCACACAAAGTAGGTAAGGTGTGTGTGTGTGTGTGTGTGTGTGTGTGTGTGTGTGTGTGTGTGTGTGTGTGTGTGTGTGTGTGTGCGCGCGCATGGATATATTGTTTTCATCATTCTAGCTATAGTGGAAAGGGGGGTCCTCACAAACTACTAACCAAACATGGGTCCACACAAAGTAGGCAAGACGTGTGTGTGTGTGTGTGTGTGTGTGTGTTTTGATTTTATTTTTTCATCATTCTAGCTATAGTGGAATCCTCACAACCTACTAACCAAACATGGGTCCACACAAAGTAGACAAGACGTGTGTGTGTGTGTGTGTGTGTGTGTGTGTGTGTGTGTGTGTGTGTGTGTGTGTGTGTGTGTGTGTGTGTGTGTGTGTGTGTGTGTGTGTTGATATATTTTTTTCATCATTCTAGCTATAGTGGAAAGGGGTGTCCTCACAACCTACTAACCAAACATGGGTCCACACAAAGTAGGCAAGACATTTGTGTGTGTGTGTGTGTGTGTGTGTGTGTGTGTGTGTGTGTGTGTGTTTTGATTTTATTTTTTCATCATTCTAGCTATAGTGGAATCCTCACAACCTACTAACCAAACATGGGTCCACACAAAGTAGGCAAGACGTGTGTGTGTGTGTGTGTGTGTGTGTGTGTGTGTGTGTGTGTGTGTTTTGATTTTATTTTTTCATCATTCTAGCTATAGTGGAATCCTCACAACCTACTAACCAAACATGGGTCCACACAAAGTAGGCAAGACGTGTGTGTGTGTGTGTGTGTGTGTGTGTGTGTGTGTGTGTTTTGATTTTATTTTTTCATCATTCTAGCTATAGTGGAATCCTCACAACCTACTAACCAAACATGGGTCCACACAAAGTAGGCAAGATGTGTGTGTGTGTGTGTGTGTGTTTTGATTTTATTTTTTCATCATTCTAGCTATAGTGGAATCCTCACAACCTACTAACCAAACATGGGTCCGCACAAAGTAGGCAAGACGTGTGTGTGTGTGTGTGTGTGTGTGTGTGTGTGTGTGTGTGTGTGTGTGTGTGTGTGTGTGTTTTGATTTGATTTTTTCATCATTCTAGCTATAGTGGAATCCTCACAACCTACTAACCAAACATGGGTCCACACAAAGTAGGCAAGACGTGTGTGTGTGTGTGTGTGTGTGTGTGTGTGTGTGTGTGTTTTGATTTTATTTTTTCATCATTCTAGCTATAGTGGAATCCTCACAACCTACTAACCAAACATGGGTCCACACAAAGTAGGCAAGAAGTGTGTGTGTGTGTGTGTGTGTGTGTGTGTGTGTGTGTGTGTGTGTGTGTGTGTGTGCATAGATATATTGTTTTCATCATTCTAGCTATAGTGGAAAGGGGGGCTCCTCACAACCTACTAACCAAACATGGGTCCACACAAAGTAGACAAGACGTGTGTGTGTGTGTGTGTGTGTGTGTGTGTGTGTGTGTGTGTGTGTGTGTGTGTGTGTGTGTGCATAGATATATTTTTTTCATCATTTTAGCTATAGTGGAAAGGGGGGTCCTCACAACCTACAAACCAAACATGGGTCCACACAAAGTAGGCAAGGTGAGTGTGTGTGTGTGTGTGTGTGTGTGTGTGTGTGTGTGCATAGATATATTTTTTTCATCATTCTAGCTATAGTGGAAAGGGGGGTCCTCACAACCTACTAACCAAACATGGGTCCACACAAAGTAGGCAAGACGTGTGTGTGTGTGTGTGTGTGTGTGTGTGTGTTATATTTTTTTCATCATTCTAGCTATAGTGGAAAGGGGGGTCCTCACAACCTACTAACCAAACATGGGTCCACACAAAGTAGGCAAGACATGTATGTGTGAGTGTGTGTGTGCTGGCTGTCCCGCCTCCACCCACAGAGACAAAAAACTCCAGTATGTTAATTTCAATCCGTTTTTGAATAAATGTGCCAAGCTGCTATGAGCGAACCCTCTTCTATCCTGTTCAGAAGAACAAAACAAACATGGCAAGGCACTCTCACACTGAGAGTCAGTGACAAAGACACATAGATCAACGATCCGCCAGCCTTGGAATGCAGGGCGAGGCCGGCATGATCAGCAGTCTGGTTGGCACCTGCAGCCAGGTGTGCCAGCCTAGGCAGGTGCATGAAGTGGAGCTAAAATTAGGGCGCTGAGCGGGAAATAAAACACAAAACAATGCAACATGACAAACAAGTGAGAGATCGTTACACAAGTGATTACATTTTTTTCAGCGTGATCCGGATCACAGCCTGGATTTATTAGAATGTTTATTTACTCATTATTGGGAGATGGGGCCTCTTACATTTGTGACAGCAGAAAACATGAAAAAACAAAACTCAGTTGACAGTAAAAAGTCGTTGTCGCAATTGTTGGATTTGACTTTAAAGCATAACCAAGCATGCATGACTATAGCTCTTGTCTCAAAGTAGCTGTACTGTCACATCACACCCTGACTTATTTGGACTTTTTTGCTGTTTTCCTGTGTGTAGTGTTTTACTTCTATTTTGGTGGCATTTTCTCTTTTTTTGGTATTTTCCTGTAGCAGTTTCATGTCTTCCTTTAAGCGAAATTTCCCGTATCTACTTTGTTTTAGTAGTCAAGAATATCTCAGTTATCTTCATCCTTTTTTGTAGGGAGATCGTTGATTGTCATGTCATGTTCGGGATGTACTTTGTCTTTGCTCCACAGTAAGTTTTTGCTGTCGTCCAGCATTCTGTTTTTGTTTATTTTACAGCCAGTTCAGTTTTAGTTTCATACATAACCTGCCCTAAGCTTCAATTACTTTTCTTAGGGGCACTCACCTTTTGTTTATTTTTCGTATAAGTATTAGACACCTTTTTACCTGCATGCTGCCTTCCGCTGTTTCAGACATCTACAAAGCAATTAGCTACCAGCTGCCACCTACCGATATGGAAGAGTATTACACGGTTACTCTGCCGCGCTCTAGACAGCACCGACACTCAACAACAACACATCATTAGCAGACTATAATTACTGGTTTGCAAAAAATATTTTTAAACCAATTAGGTGAAATTACATAATCGCCAACTGCACACCAGACTGTATCTCACGACACACTCATTTTCTTTCCGATCCGATACCGACTTAAATTCAAGCTGGCCGATACCGATAATGTGTGCAAACATACTCAACATGTATGCTTAAATAAAAATAAAAAAAGATAGTATATATTTCATATAGTCGTGCTAATACAGCAGAAACCAAAAAAAAATCATGCAAAGTACACAAAAATGGTGTTTCAAACCATTTAAAAAATGAAATGATACATTTTCAAATGGATTTGGTTGGATTTATTTAATGACCTTTTTACACGTTTACTATAGAAAACATACATATACACATATATGTACATATATATTCACTGTACGAACATACATATACAAGTACATGTACATTCACTGTATGAACATACATATACACACACTGTTATTACAGCATGAATGTCTGGAATCTGCGGTACAGATACATCGAGGGCCCACTTCCTGCGGTCAAAGCTCCTTGGAGAACGGAGACTGTCCCGTCCACTTCCCTCCTCCCAACTGACTGGCTCTTTAAGTTATTGGCAGATTTACACATGGCTGTTATAACTTAAATACAAAAGAAAGCAGATAAATGGAGGGGAAGAAGGAAATATTAACCTTGTAGATTGTTATAGTAACTGTAGGTTAAGCTTTATCAGTGTGCCGTGTGTCACCCACTTATCTCAGATAACGAAAGTATCCAAAGTATCAATCTTTTTGATTTAAGAACCGATATTACAGAATGAACGTCTGGAATCGGCGGTACAGATACATCGAGGGCCCACTTCCTGCGGTCAAAGCTCCTTGGAGAACGGAGACTGTCCCGTCCACTTCCCTCCTCCCAACTGACTGGCTCTTTAAGTTATTGGCAGATTTACACATGGCTGTTATAACTTAAATACAAAAGAAAGCAGATAAATGGAGGGGAAGAAGGAAATATTAACCTTGTAGATTGTTATAGTAACTGTAGGTTAAGCTTTATCAGTGTGCCGTGTGTCACCCACTTATCTCAGATAACGAAAGTATCCAAAGTATCAATCTTTTTGATTTAAGAACCGATATTACAGAATGAACGTCTGGAATCGGCGGTACAGATACATCGAGGGCCCACTTCCTGCGGTCAAAGCTCCTTGGAGAACGGAGACTGTCCCGTCCACTTCCCTCCTCCCAACTGACTGGCTCTTTAAGTTATTGGCAGATTTACGCATGGCTGTTATGATAAATTAAATACAAAAGAAAGCAGATAAATGGAGGGGAAAGAAGGAGATATTAACCTTGTAGATTGTTATAGTAACGGTAGGTTAAGCTTTATCAGTGTGCCGTGTGTCACCCACTTATCTCAGATAACGAAAGTATCAAAAGTATCCATCTTTTTGATTTAAGAACCGATATTACAGAATGAACGTCTGGAATCGGCGGTACAGATACATCGAGGGCCCACTTCCTGCGGTCAAAGCGCCTTGGAGAACGGAGACTGTCCCGTCCACTTCCCTCCTCCCAACTGACTGGCTCTTTAAGTTATTGGCAGATTTACGCATGGCTGTTATGATAAATTAAATACAAAAGAAAGCAGATAAATGGAGGGGAAAGAAGGAGATATTAACCTTGTAGATTGTTATAGTAACGGTAGGTTAAGCTTTATCAGTGTGCCGTGTGTCACCCACTTATCTCAGATAACGAAAGTATCAAAAGTATCCATCTTTTTGATTTAAGAACCGATATTACAGAATGAACGTCTGGAATCGGCGGTACAGATACATCGAGGGCCCACTTCCTGCAGTCAAAGCGCCTTGGAGGACGGAGACTGTCCCGTCCACTTCCCTCCTCCCAACTGACTGGCTCTTTAAGTTATTGGCAGATTTACGCATGGCTGTTATGATAAATTAAATACAAAAGAAAGCAGATAAATGGAGGGGAAAGAAGGAGATATTAACCTTGTAGATTGTTATAGTAACGGTAGGTTAAGCTTTATCAGTGTGCCGTGTGTCACCCACTTATCTCAGATAACGAAAGTATCCAAAGTATCAATCTTTTTGATTTAAGAACCGATATTACAGAATGAACGTCTGGAATCGGCGGTACAGATACATCGAGGGCCCGCTTCCTGCGGTCAAAGCTCCTTGGAGAACGGAGACTGTCCCGTCCACTTCTCTCCTCCCAACTGACTGGCTCTTTAAGTTATTGGCAGATTTACACATGGCTGTTATAACTTAAATACAAAAGAAAGCAGATAAATGGAGGGGAAGAAGGAAATAATAACCTTGTAGATTGTTATAGTAACTGTAGGTTAAGCTTTATCAGTGTGCCGTGTGTCACCCACTTATCCCAGATAACGAAAGTATCCAAAGTATCAATCTTTTTGATTTAAGAACCGATATTACAGAATGAACGTCTGGAATCGGCGGTACAGATACATCGAGGGCCCACTTCCTGCGGTCAAAGCTCCTTGGAGAACGGAGACTGTCCCGTCCACTTCCCTCCTCCCAACTGACTGGCTCTTTAAGTTATTGGCAGATTTACGCATGGCTGTTATGATAAATTAAATACAAAAGAAAGCAGATAAATGGAGGGGAAGAAGGAGATATTAACCTTGTAGATTGTTATAGTAACGGTAGGTTAAGCTTTATCAGTGTGCCGTGTGTCACCCGCTTATGTCAGATAACGAACGTATCCAAAGTATCAATCTTTTTGATTTAAGAACCGATATTACAGAATGAACGTCTGGAATCGGCGGTACAGATACATCGAGGGCCCACATCCTGCGGTCAAAGCGCCTTGGAGGACGGAGACTGTCCCGTCCACTTCCCTCCTCCCAACTGACTGGCTCTTTAAGTTATTGGCAGTTTCACGCAATACTGTTATGATAACTTAAATACAAAATAAAGCAGATAAATGGAGGGGAAGAAGGAGATATTAACCTTGTAGATTGTTATAGTAAAGGTAGGTTAAGCTTTATCAGTGCGCCGTGTGTCACCCGCTTATGTCAGATAACGAAAGTATCAAAAGTATCCATCTTTTTGATTTGAGAACCGATATTACAGAATGAACGTCTGGAATCGGCGGTACAGATACATCGAGGGCCCACTTCCTGCGGTCAAAGCTCCTTGGAGAACGGAGACTGTCCCGTCCACTTCCCTCCTCCCAACTGACTGGCTCTTTAAGTGCTTGGCAGTTTTACGCATGGCTGGGAGCAATTTCCCACAATGTGTAAATTAGTCAATCTCCCAAGTCAGTAAAGTGCTCTTTGACGGGGGGGGGGACATTAATGAAGTGGACCGCATTTGTATTCTTAGGGGCTCGCCGAGCTTTTGATGGCGCCGGGGGGGCCCCACGGCTGATTATCCACATGCCAGTGCCACAGAAGGAAAGGGAGGGTGACACGGCGAAAGGTGTTGGATGTTTGATGTCTTCTCTCCGCGGACGGGACTCTGTGTTGCCCTGCCGGACCTTTTTTGGGGGGGTTTGGTGGGGGACTTGGCAAGCAGAAAGGAGAGCGGTGGAAAGAGTTCTGGACTTCTCCCTGGCACTTCAAAGCGCTGTCTGGACTAAATTGCTGTGGACTGCTTCATTGAGAGGAGAAGGCCTGACGGTTGCGTGGTGACAAAGTTCAATTGGCGCTGGTCGGACTGGAGGAGGAGCTGGGGGTCCGGATCAAAGGGGGACCATTGTGATGGGTTTGTTCCGTGGAAAATTGCTTTTTGTCCCCGGCCTTTTCAAGCCGGCTCCTGGCTCCAGTCGGAGTAAATGGGATTTTGAACTCCCTTGTGTGGGTGGAGGAGCGGAGGGAGGGGCCGCTCTTAGCCTCAGGCTAAGGAACTCCGGCCGCTTCCTCCCCCAACCGCCGCCACCACCTGGCTCCGCCCCCCTTCCCTGACAATGCAATTCCAACTAATGTTGATGTTATTGCGCCTTTCATCTGCACCCGGCATCAAATAATCTTCAGAGGGGACGTTTAGCAGAGTAATTGTGCAATTACTCTGCTAAACGTCCCCTGATTGCCAGAACGGAGCACGGCTCGCGTCGGACCTGGGGCGGGTGCGATGTTGGACCCCGTGTGTTGACTAAGTTGGAGCTCCTGGTGCTCTTTTCCAAGTAAGACCGATTTTTGTTAAAACAAGTGTAAGTAAGACGTATTGCGGTCCTGTTCTTGGCTGTTCTATTCGTTCTAGAATGGAACAGCCAGGATAGGATTAAAACAAGTGTAAGTGAGACGCATTGCGGTCCTGTTCTTGGCTTTTCCATTCGTACTAGTTTGGAACAGCCACGATAGGATTAAAACAAGTGTAAGTGAGACGTTTTGCGGTCCTGTTCTTGGCTGTTTCCATTCGTTCTAGATTAGAACAGCCAAGATAGGATTAAAACAAGTGTAAGTGAGTCGTACTGCGGTCCTGTTCTTGGCTGTTTCGTTCGTTCTAGATTGGAGCAGCCAAAATAGGATTAAAACAAGTATAAGTCAGACGTTTTGCGGTCCTGTTCTTGGCTGTTCCATTCGTTCTAGATTGGAACAGCCAAGATAAGATTAGAACAAGTGGAAGTGAGTCGTACTGCGGTCCTCTTCTTGGCTGTTCCATTCGTACTAGATTGGAACAGCCAAGATAAGATTAAAACTACTGTAAATCAGACGTACTGCGGTCCTGTTCTTGGCTGTTCCATTTGTTCTAGATTGGAACAGCCAAGATAAGATTAGAACAAGTGGAAGTGAGTCGTACTGCGGTCCTCTTCTTGGCTGTTCCATTCGTACTAGATTGGAACAGCCAAGATAGGATTAAAACAAGTGTAAGTGAGTCGTACTGCGGTCCTGTCCTTGGCTGTTCCAATCATTCTAGATTGGAACAGCCAAGGTAGGATTAAAACAAGTTTAAGTGAATCGAATTGCGGTCCTGCTCTTGGCTTTTCCATTTGCATAAAATTTGAACAGCCAAGATAGGATTAAAACAAGTGTAAGTGAGACATATTGCGGTCCTGTTCTTGGCTTTAAAACAAGTATAAGTGAGTCATACTGCGGTCCTGTTCTTGGCTGTTCCTTTTGTTCTAGATTGGAACAGCCAAGATAGGATTAAAACAAGTGTAAGTGAGACGTATTGCGGTCCTGTTCTTGGTTGTTCCATTCGTTTTAGATTGGAACAGCCAAGGTAGGATTAAAACAAGTGTAAGTGAGTCGTACTGCGGTCCTGTTCTTGGTTGTTCCATTTGTTTTAGATTGGGACAGCCAAGGTAAGATTAAAACAAGTGTAAGTGAGTCGTACTGCGGTCCTGTTCTTGGCTGTTCTAATTGTTCTAGATTGGAACAGCCAAGATAGGATTAAAACAAGTGTAAGTGAGACATTTTGCGGTCCTGTTCTTGGCTGTTCCATTCGTTCTAGATTGGAACAGCCAAAATAGAATCAAAACCAGTGTAAGTGAGACATTTTGCGGTCCTGTTCTTGGCTGTTCCATTCATTCTAGATTGGAACAGCCAAGATAGGATTTAAACAAGTGGAAGTGAGACGTATTGCGGTCCTGTTCTTGGCTGTTCCATTCGTTCTAGATTGTAACAGCCAAGATAGGAATAAAACAAGTGTAAGTGAGTCGTACTGCGGTCCTGTTCTTGGCTATTCCATTAGTTTTAGATTGGAACAGCCAAGATAGGATTAAAACAAGTGTAAGTGAGACGTATTGCGGTCCTGTTCTTGGCTGTTCCATTCGTTCTAGATTGGAACAGCCAAGATAGGATTTAAACAAGTGGAAGTGAGACGTATTGCGGTCCTGTTCTTGGCTGTTCCATTCGTTGTAGATTGGAACAGCCAAGATAGGATTAAAACAAGTATAAGTGAGTCGTACTCCGGTCCTGTTCTTGGCTTTTCCATTCGTACTGGATTGGAACAGCCAGGATAGGATTAAAACAAGTGGAAGTGAGACGTATTGCGGTCCTGTTCTTGCCTGTTCCAATCGTTCTAGATTGGAACAGCCAAGATAGGATTAAAACAAGTGTAAGTGAGTCGTATTGCGGTCCTGTTCTTGGCTCTTCCATTCGTTTTAGATTGGAACAGCCAAGGTAGGATTAAAACAAGTGTAAGTGATACGTATTGTGGTCCTGTTCTTGGCTGTTCCAATCGTTCTAGATTGGAAAAGCCAAGATAGGATTAAAACAAGTGTAAGTGAGATGCATTGCGGTCCTGTTCTTGGCTGTTCCAATCTTTCTAAATTGGAAGAGCCAAGGTAGGATTAAAACAAGTGTAAGTGAGACGTATTGCGGTCCGGTTCTTTGGTTGTTCCAATCGTTCTAGATTGGAACAGCCAAGGTAGGTTTAAAACAAGTGTAAGTGAGACGTATTGCGGTCCTTTTCTTGGCTGTTACATTTGTTCTAGATTGGAACAGCCAAGATAGGATTAAAACAAGTGTAAGTGAGACATATTGCGGTCCTGTTCTTGGCTTTAAAACAAGTATAAGTGAGACTTATTGCGGTCCTGTTCTTTGGTTGTTCCATTCGTTTTAGATTAGAACAGCCAAGGTAAGATTAAAACAGGTGTAAGTGAGTCGTATTGCGGTCCTGTTTTTGGCTGTTCCAATCTTTCTAAATTGGAAGAGCCAAGGTAGGATTAAAACAAGTGTAAGCGAGACGTATTGTGGTCCTGTTCTTTGGTTGTTCCAAACGTTCTAGATTTGTATTTGCTTCTTCAAGGTGTATTTTACCAGTCTACATGTGCTTTGTGGACTCGGAGAAGGCATTCGACCGTGTCCCTCGGGAAGTCCTGTGGGGAGTGCTCAGAGAGTATGGGGTACCGGACTGTCTTATTGTGGCGGTCCGCTCCCTGTATGATCAGTGTCAGAGCTTGGTCCGCATTGCCGGCAGTAAGTCCGACCCGTTTCCAGTGAGGGTTGGACTCCGCCAAGGCTGTCCTTTGTCACCCATTCTGTTCATAACTTTTATGGACAGAATTTCTAGGCGCAGTCAAGGCGTTGAGGGGTTCCGGTTTGGTGGCCGCGGGATTAGGTCTCTGCTTTTTGCAGATGATGTGGTCCTGATGGCTTCATCTGACCGGGATCTTCAGCTCTCACTGGATCGGTTTGCAGCCGAGTGTGAAGCGACCGGAATGAGAATCAGCACCTCCAAGTCCGAGTCCATGGTTCTCGCCCGGAAAAGGGTGGAATGCCATCTCCGGGTTGGGGAGGAGACCCTGCCCCAAGTAGAGTAGTTCAAGTACCTAGGAGTCTTGTTCACGAGTGGGGGAAGAGTGGATCGTGAGATCGACAGGCGGATCGGTGCGGCGTCTTCAGTAATGCGGACGTTGTACCGATCTGTTTTGGTGAAGAAGGAGCTGAGCCGGAAGGCAAAGCTCTCAATTTACCGGTCGATCTACGTTCCCATCCTCACCTATGGTCATGAGCTTTGGGTCATGACCAAAAGGACAAGATCACGGGTACAAGCGGCCGAAATGAGTTTCCTCCGCCGGGTGGTGGGGTTCTCCCTTAGGGTGAGAAGCTCTGCCATCCGGGAGGAACTCAAAGTAAAGCCACTACTCCTTCACATGGAGAGGAGCCAGATGAGGTGGTTCGGGCATCTGGTCAGGATGCCACCCGAACGCCTCCCTAGGGAGGTGTTAAGGGCACGTCCGACCGGTAGGAGGCCACGGGGAAGACCCAGGACACGTTGGGAAGACTATGTCTCCCGGCTGGCCTGGGAACGCCTCGGGATCCCCCGGGAAGAGCTGGACGAAGTGGCTGGGGAGAGGGAAGTCTGGGTTTCCCTGCTTAGGCTCCGTTCTTTCCCCCAGAGCCGGGGCAGAAAAGTGTTATTTCTTCAAAAGCCCCATTGGAGAACGCCGGCAAGCCTGTAATTGGCCGGGGAAAGTCTGCTCCACCTGCCAAGCCAAACACTCCACCGGGAATTTGAAATCTTGTAAACAGTGGAGTAACTGGCTCGCCCAGCAGACGTTTTTGGGGGGGGCGAGGGATGGATTTATTTTGGAACAAGTGCGACGACAACAGTTTGACAAGTCCTCTTTCAAGTACCAGCGGCCGAACAATCTATTCACCCAAAAAAAGAGAAATGGGAGTCGTACGAAAACCAAAGCTGGCGTCTGACTTGCTACTTAGTGTGATTCCTAACAGCTTTCGCCTGCAGTCTGGTGGCTAATACTTCTTGAGTGCTTTCCAATCAACTCTTGGTTTATTATTCTAGTGCAAGCCCGTGTTCCCTTCCCAGTGATCCCAGCTACACACCCCAGACCGAGGTAACATTAGAATCCAGTTTAGTTTCAGGGCTACTTGACGGTTTTGTGGGTTTAACTCCCCCCCAATCACACACTCTCTAATCGCTTTCTTAACTCCTCCCTTCAAGAAGCTAAATCCCCCAACAGCAATTTGAAGGCACACAAAGCAAGCTGACATTTACAGGCTCTCGTTACAAGTCACTGCGCCGCAGCCAAAATAGTCCTAAAAACACTCTGTTCCGTAGAGGATCTTGGACCAGTGGAGACAAATGTGGAAATCCTTGAAAAATAGATCAATCGCTGGGGTCCAAACTTGTGATTGACACAAACCAAGGTGTTCCTCAAGACTCCCCAACATATTTTATTCTTAAAATTATTTATGTCACTAAAGTGTTTTTACTATGGACTGGACTCTCACTATTATGTTAGATCCACTATGGACTGGACTCTCACACTATTACGTTAGATCCACTATGGACTAGACTCTCACTATATGTTGGATTCACAATGGACTGGACTCTCACACTATTATGTTGGATCCACTATGGACTGAACTCTCACTATTATGTTAGATCCACTATGGACTGGACTCTCACACTAATATGTTAGATCCACTATGGACTGGACTCTCACACTATTATGCTAGATCCACTAGGGACTGGACTCTCACACTATTATGTTAGATCCACTATGGACTGGACTCTCACAATATTATGCCAGATCCACTATGGACTGGACTCTCACTATTATGTTAGATCCACTATGGACTGGACTCTCACACTATTATATTAGATCCACTATGGACTGGACTCTCATTATTGTGTTAAATCCACTATGGACTGGACTCTCGCCATTATGCCAGATCCACTATGGACTGGACTCTCACTATTATGTTAGATCCACTATGGACTGGACTCTCACACTATTATATTAGATCCACTATGGACTGGACCCTCACACTATTATGTTAGATCCACTATGGACTGGACTCTCACTATATGTTGGATTCACTATGGACTGGACTCTCACAATATTATGCCAGATCCACTATGGACTGGACTCTCACTATTATGTTAGATCCACTATGGACTGGACTCTCACACTATTATATTAGATCCACTATGGACTGGACTCTCATTATTGTGTTAAATCCACTATGGACTGGACTCTCACCATTATGCCAGATCCACTATGGACTGGACTCTCACTATTATGTTAGATCCTCTATGGACTGGACTCTCACACTATTATATTAGATCCACTATGGACTGGACCCTCACACTATTATGTTAGATCCACTATGGACTGGACTCTCACTATATGTTGGATTCACTATGGACTGGACTCTCTCACTATTATGTTAGACCACTATGGACTGGACTCTCACACTATTATGTTAGATCCACTATGGACTGGACTCTCACACTATTATGTTAGATCCACTATGGACTGGACTCTCACACTATTATGTTAGATCCACTATGGACTGGACTATATTATCCATCCATCTATCTATCTATCTATCTATCCATCTGTGTGTTTATATATATATATATATATATATATATATATATAAATATATATATATATATATGTATGTATGTATGTATGTATGTATGTATGTACAGTATGTATGTATGTATGTGTGTGTGTGTGTGTGTGTGTGTGTGTGTGTGTGTGTGTATGCACATGTGTATGTATATATATAAATGTTTATATGTGTGTGTATATATGTATATATACATACAGTATATATATGTTTATATGTGTGTATATATATACAGTATGTCCATATATGTATACATATATAAGTATGTATGTATGTATGTATATATATATATATATATATATATATCCTGCTACAAATATTATTCTCATCTACAATTCGTGTCTGCAGTTTTTTTCATTCATGCCTCATTATTATGCCCGTGTTGTTCAGCAATGTTCATTCATTTACTTCATCAAAACTATGAAGGATATTTTCTTGACGCTGACGAATATCACCAAAGACGGTAAAATGTGGTTCGAATAACGCGCACGACTTTCCTGCACAACAACCAAGCGTTTTAGTTTTTGTTATGAAAATGGGCAAAGAAAATAGGACGGATTGTAACAACAATTAAAATATTTATTGGTAGGATGAAAATAAACTAACTTGACGTTAGTTTATTAGCAGAAGCAGGTTCTTGGAGTTATATTTAGACCTAGCAACAACAAAACAACGTAAACCGATGCCATCTCTTCTCCTTTTCTTACGTTTAGTTCTGCTCTCAAACATTACTAATATTTACTATATATATATAAATATATATAGAAGCAGAAAGTTATTCAAAAGAATGCAATGTCATGAGAGTGAGCAATCATGTCTGGGTAAAAAAAATGTACCATTATTTTTTGGAAGCAGTATAGTACCTTTTTTTTTTTTTTTAATTCATTAGTACCCCAGTACTTAATTAGTACCGGTAAGCGTACCACCCCAGGTCTGCACTCATTTGAGTGGGCCCCCCCCCCCAACTGTGTCAGTCCCCTCCAAAGGACTCGGGACATGTCTGAAGCATTAATTAAGATGGAAACACATCGTTAACCCGGGTCCTGTCTCCTTAAGTCCGTGGCCTGTGCAGGCAAAAACTGGAGTAATTACCCCCAATTAAAGCAATTACAGGGCCTGCTTGGAAAGTCTAAATATTTGAGCTGTTGTCTCGTCAACACAAGCGTTGGCGTGGCCGTGTGGACCGCGCTCACACGACTTGATGACGGAAAGTCAAGTTGCAAAATTTCCAGGAATATTCAAAGTTGAAAGCTTCCCTTGGGAATAAACGGGAATTAAAAAAGTTAAAAGTTAAAGAACCAATGATAGTCAGACACACACACTAAGTGTGGTGATATTATTCTCTGCATTTGACCCATCAGCCCTTGTTCACTCCCTGGGAGGTGAGGGGAGCAGTGGGCAGCAGCGGTGGCCACGCCCGGGAATCATTTATGGTGATTTAACCCCCAATTCCAACCCCTTGATGCTGAGAGCCAAACAGGGAGGTAACGGCTCCCATTTTTTTTAATAGTCTTTGGTATGACTCGGCCGGGGTTTGAACTCACCACCTACCCAATCCAAGGCGGACACGCTAAACCCAGGGGTCACCAACGCGGTGCCCGCGGGATCAGATGAGTCGCCCGTTGGCCTGTTCTAAAAATAGCTCAAATAGCAGCACTTAGCAGTGAGCCGGTGTTCGGGACACGCACCTGCTCTAATCAAGAGACCCATATTTAAGCCCGTCTTTGCCAGTCAGTCGGCCTGGCGTCATTGCTTGTTTTCACGCGGTACCATAGTTCATGTTGTTGGCTTCAGGCTGTGTCCAAGTAAGTTTTGTTTGGTCCAAGCCCTAGTTTTATGCTGTTTGTTTCATGCCACAAGTTTTGTTTGTTCCATGCCATAGTTTATGTTTGGTTACCTCATGCCCTGCCCATATTTCTTGAGTTGGATTAATAAATATGTTCCTACCTGCAAGCCTTGTCCGGAATAGTCCGTGTGCATCTCGGCAGAACAAACCTCGCAGTAAACATATTATGACATAATGAACCCAAAATATTTCTCCGTTAGCCGTGATGCTAGTTTTCTCTATGTTAAATCCCATTCATTTATGCTAACAACGTTAGCAATCTGAATTTACTTTTTTTAGTGATCTGTAAAGTTCAACTAGCAAAAACTAAATGAAAATGTGTAGTTTCTCTGCCTTCTGTTCTGCTAGCCATTCCATTGTCGACAAGAATGTAGGTTTTAGTTTGATTCCGCATGCTGATTGAGTGTTCATTTATTCATCTAGCCTATTTATATTCACGTGTTCATCAGTAAAATATTTTTAAAGACTACTCCATTTGTTTAGCTGACTATATGTGTGGCATTGCATTTGTGTTTTACAAGAATAAATAAATACAAACCATACACCATTTGATGCCTGGAGACATTTCACCACAAATAAAGAAGGCGGACAGGTGGTGTACATTTTCAAAAAGTGTGCAAAGAGCTACGTCAAAAAGTTGGCACAAAGATGCAACAACTCTCAGACAAGTGCCCAATAATATAACATTATTTTAATTCCCATATATTCCCATTATTTCCCATATATTTTCACATATATTCCCATACATTCCAATTCCAATATATTCCCATTAATTCCCATATGTTCCAATATGTTCCCATTAATTTCCATATATTCCCATATACTCCAATATATTCGCATATGTTCTCATATATTCCAATATATTCCCATATACTCCAATATATTCCCATGTATTCCCTTTAATTCCCATATGTTCTCATATATTCCCATTAATTACCATATCTTCCCATATAGTCCAATATATTCCCATGTATTGCCATTAATTCCCATATGTTCTCATATATTCCAATATATTCCCATTAATTACCATATGTTCCCATATATTCCCGTTATTCCCATATGTACCCATATATTCCAAAATATTCTCAATTATTACCATATATTCCCATTCATTCCCATGTATTCCCATTAATTCCCATATATTCCAATATATTCCCATTGATTTCCATATATTCCCATGTATTCCAATATATTCCCATGTATTCCTATTAATTCCCATATGTTCTCATATATTCCCATTAATTACCATATGTTCCCATATATTCTAAAATATTCCCATATATTACCATATATTCTCATTAATTCCCATATGTTCCCATATATTCCCATATATTCCCATGTATTCCCTTTAATTTCCATATGTTCTCATATATTCCAATATATTCCCATTAATTCCCATATATTCCCATTAATTCCCGTATGTTCTCATATATTCCAAAATATTCCCATTAATTACCATATGTTCCCATATATTACCATATATTCCCATTAATTCCCATATATTCCAATATATTCCCCTGTATTCCCATTAATTTCCATATATTCCCATATACTCCAATGTATTCCCTTTAATTCCCATATGTTCTCATATATTCCAATATATTCCCATTAATTACTATATGTTCCCATATATTCCCGTTATTCCCATATGTACCCATATATTCCAAAATCTTTTCATATATTACCATGTATTCCCATATGTTCCCATATATTCCCATTAATTCCAATATATTCCCATTAATTACCATATGTTCCCATATATTCCCGTTATTCCCATATGTACCCATATATTCCAAAATATTCTCATTTATTACCATATATTCCCATTCATTCCCATGTATTCCCATTAATTCCCATATATTCCCATTAATTTCCATATATTCCCATGTATTCCAATATATTCCCATGTATTCCTATTAATTCCCATATGTTCTCATATATTCCCATTAATTACCATATGTTCCCATATATTCTAAAATATTCCCATATATTACCATATATTCCCATTAATTCCCATATGTTCCCATATATTCCAATATATTCCCATATATTCCCATATACTCCAATATATTCCCATATATTCCCATGTATTCCCTTTAATTCCCATATGTTCTCATATATTCCAATATATTCCCATTAATTCCCATATATTCCCATTAATTCCCATATGTTCTCATATATTCCAAAATATTCCCATTAATTACCATATGTTCCCATATATTACCATATATTCCCATTAATTCCCATATATTCCAATATATTCCCCTGTATTCCCATGTATTCCCATTAATTTCCATATATTCCCATATACTCCAATATATTCTCATGTATTCCCTTTAATTCCCATATGTTCTCATATATTCCAATATATTCCCATTAATTACTATATGTTCCCATATATTCCCGTTATTCCCATATGTACCCATATATTCCAAAATCTTTTCATATATTACCATGTATTCCCATATGTTCCCATATATTCCAATATATTCCCATTAATTTCCATATATTCCCATATAGTCCAATATATTCCCATGTATTCCCATTAATTCCCATATGTTCTCATATATTCCAAAATATTCCCATTAATTACCATACGTTCCCATATATTCCAAAATATTCCCATGTTACCATATATTCCCATTAATTCCC
>NC_084626.1:44462612-44477612 GCF_033978795.1 Nerophis ophidion
AATTGAGTCAACTTAACTAAGTGTGGTCGTCTTGTTCCTTTGACAGAGTCAAGGTGACTCAACTTAACTCAGTCAGGTCATCTTGTAGCTTCGACCGAGTTAAGTTGACGCAACTCAGTCGGGTCGTCTTCTTGCTTCGACTGAGTTAAGTGGAGTCAAATTAACTCAGCCGGGTCGTCTTGCTGCTTCCACCGAGTTAAGTTGAGTCAACTGAACTCAGTCGGGTCGTGTTGTTGCTTTGACTGAGTTAAGATGACCCAACTTAACTCAGTCAGGTCATCTTGTAGCTTCGACCGAGTTAAGTTGACGCAACTCAGTCGGGTCGTCTTCTTGCTTCCACCAAGTTAAGTTGAGTCAACTGAACTCAGTCGGGTTTGCTTTGACTGAATTTAATTGACTCAACTTAACTCAGTCATGTCGTCTTGTAGCTTTGACTGAGTTAAGTTGACACAACTTAACTCAGTCAAAATATTTTAAGTCTACATGAAATATTAAGGGTCATTTGCAACGCTGTACACAAAATACGTTGACTCAGTTTAACACAATCAAGTCGTCTTGTTGCTTCCACCAAGTTACGTTGACTCAACTTAACTCAGTCAGGTCGTCTTGTAGCTTTGACTGAGTTAAGTTGATTCAATTAAACTCAGTCAGGTCGTCTTGTAGCTTCGACTGAGTGAAGTTGACCCAACCTAAGTCAGTCGGGTCATCTTGTTGCTTTGACCTAGTTAAGTTGAGTCAACTTAACTCAGCCAAGTCCTCTTGTTGCTTCGACCAAGTTAAGTTGACTCAGTTTAACCAACTTAAGTTAACTACATTTCATTCAGTGGGGTCGCCTTGTTGCTTCAACCGAGTTAAGTTGACTCAACTTAATTCCGCTGGGTGATCTTGTAGCTTTGACCGAAATAAGTTGACTCAACTTAACTCAGTCAGTTCGTCTTGCTGCTTCGACTGATTTAAGTTGACTCAACTCCATCAGGTCGTCTTGTTGCTTCGACTGAGTTGAATTGAGTCAACTTAACTAAGTGTGGTCGTCTTGTTGCTTTGACTGAGTTAAGTTGACTCAACTTAACTCAGTCAGGTCATCTTGTAGCTTTGACTGAGTGAAGTAAACCCAACTTAACTCAGTCGGGTCATCTTGTTGCTTTGACCCAGTTAAGTTGACTCAATTGAACTTAGTCAGGTCATCTTGTTGCTTTGACCCGGTTAAGTTGAGTCAACTTAACACGGCCGGGTACTCCTGTTGCTTCCACCTAGTTAAGTTGAGACAAAACTTAACTCAGTCAGGTCATCTTGTAGCTTTGACTGAGTGAAGTTGACCCAACCCAATTCAGTCGGGTCATCTTGTTGCTTTGACCTAGTTAAGTTGAGTCAACTCCGTCAGGTCGTCTTGTTGCTTCGTCTGAGTTAACTCAACTTAACTCAGTCAGGTCATCTTGTAGCTTTGACTGAGTAAAATAAACCCAATTTAACTCAGTCGGGTCATCTTGTTGCTTTGATCCAGTTAAGTTCACTCAATTTAACTTAGTCAGGTCATCTTGTTGCTTTGACCCGGTTAAGTTGAGTCAACTTAACACGGCCGGGTACTCCTGTTGCTTCCACCTAGTTAAGTTGAGACAAAACTTAACTCAGTCAGGTCATCTTGTAGCTTTGACTGAGTGAAATTGACCCAACTTAACTCAGTCGGGTCATCTTGTTGCTTTGACCCAGTTAAGTTGACTCAACTTAAGTTAAGTTGAGTCAACTTAACTCAGCCGAGTCCTTTTGTTGCTTCCACCGAGTTAAGTTGTGTCAACTTCACTCAGTCAGGTCGTCCTGTTGCTTCGACCGAGTTAAGTTGACTCAGTTTAACCGACTTAAGTTAACTACATTTAATTCAGTGGGTTCGCCTTGTTGCTTCAACCGAGTTAAGTTAACTCAACTTAATTCCGCTGGGTGATCTTGTAGCTTTGACCGAAATAAATTGACTCAACTTAACTCAGTCAGTTCGTCTTGCTGCTTCGACTGATTTAAGTTGACTCAACTCCATCATGTCGTCTTGTTGCTTCGACTAAGTTGAATTGAGTCAACTTAACTAAGTGTGGTCATCTTGTAGCTTTGACAGAGTGAAGTAAACCCAACTTAACTCAGTCGGGTCATCTTATTGCTTTGACCCAGTTAAGTTGACTCAATTGAACTTAGTCAGGTCATCTTGTTGCTTTGACCCGGTTAAGTTGAGCCAACTTAACTCGGCCGGGTCCTCCTGTTGCTTCCACCGAGTTAAGTTGAGTCAACTTCGCTCAGTCAGTTCGTCTTGCTGCTTCCACCGAGTTAAATTGAGTCAACTTAACTCAGTCGGGTCGTCTTGCTGCTTCCACCGAGTTAAGTTGACTCAATTTAACCCACTTAAGTTGACTCAATTTATTTCGGTCGAGTCGTCTCGTTGCTTTAACTGAGTTAAGTCGACTCAACTTAACTGGGTCAAAGCAAGGGTTGGAATTGGGGGTTAAATCACCAAAAATTATTCCCGGTCGCGGCCACTGCTGCTGCTCACTGCTCCCCTCACCTCCCAGGGGGCAATGAAGTGTTAAGGGTCAAATGCAGAGAATAATTTCGCCACATTCAGTGTTTGTGTGTGTGACAATCATTGGTACTTTAACTTAATTGTGCAAGTTGGAAAAATTGCCCTTTGATTTTCAAAGGGAGAGAATGTCCTGGTAGTCTGTGATATTTTTGAAAAATGTTTTATTTGGTCAGCACACGCTAAAGTTTCATTCTTCAATGTCTCCGATCAGATGACTGTCATGTGTATGTGATCATGTTTTGTTTTGATTTTGATTGATTGATACTTTTATTAGTAGATTGCACAGTTCAGTACATATTCCGTACAATTGACACTAAATAGTAACACCCGAATAAGTTTTTCAACTTGTTTAAGTCAGGGTCCACGTTAATCAATTCATGGTATTGTTTTAGTCATGTTCTGTTTGTTTTTTGGCCACTCAGTTCCTGTTTTTGCACTTCCTGGTTTGTTTTGTCACCATGACTACCCATTAGTTTTCACCTGTCCTCATGTCTCACACCTGTTTTCTCTAATCACCACAGTATTATTTAAGCCACAGTTGCAATGTTGTCTGCCTGGCAACATCACGGTCATCCACCTCCTTCACACCTTCTATTCTTCCATGCCGATGATCCGGGTTACTTTCTTGTTCAAAGTAAGTTTTTTTGTTATTCATGCCATTTTGCAAGTGTTTTGTTTTATGTTCATAGTTTTGTTTCATAGCCAAGTGTTTGTACCTCCTTGTGAGCGCCTTTTGTTAATTCCATTTTTTGTAGTTGGTGTTAGAAGACTTACATTCACGTCTTGCCCGTGCCAACTTTCCTTTGCCTTCTGGAAAAACAAACCCCAAAGTCCACTCCCATCGCTTTGCACCTCGGGAAAACAATCCACGCCCGAGTCCGAGTTTTGACGGTGACAACTCCGGGGTAGTCGTTTGGTAAACTTTCGATGAATTTGGGCATTCACACAATGAACATTTTTCTCCTTCTGTTTGCACAAAAATGGCCTAAAAACGACTTTTTTAAGAGTTGATTGTTATTTTAAAAACTAAAAAAAATATATATATATTTTTAGGGGATTTTCTTCTTTTTTTTAATTTTTATAAATTTTTCTATATTAACAATCGATTTAGTAAGGATCGAGATTTGGATGTGAATTTATTTTTTTTGTGGATGACACGGGAAAAGGCCAAATGTGGAATATTTGTGTGGAAATAAATAAAATAAATACTTCCGCCCGATTGTAGCTGAGATAGGCGCCAGCGCTCCCCGTGACCCCGAAAGGGAATAAGCGGTAGAAAATGGATGGATGGATGGATGGATGGATGGCGGACGCAGCTTCTCGGACAAAGTCCACTCCAGTCGCTTTGCACCTCGGGAAAACAATCCACGCCCAAGTCCGAGTTTTGACAATGACAACTCCGGGGTAGTCGTTTGGTAAACTTTTGATGAATTTGGGCATTCACACAATGAACATTTTTCTCCTTCTGGTTGCACAAAAATGGCCTAAAAACGACTTTTTTAAGAGTTGATTGTTATTTGAAAAAATTAATAAAATATATATAGATTTTTAGGGGATTTTCTTCTTTTTTTTAATTTTTATACATTTTTCTATATCAATCATCGATTTAGTAAGGATCGAGATTCGGATGTGAATTAATTTTTTTGTGGATGACACGGGAAAAGGCCAAATGTCTCCGATCAGATGACAACTCCGAGGTAGTCGCCTGGTAAACTTTGATGAATTGATTTACCATGAATTGATTAACGTGGACCCCGACTTAAACAAGTTGAGAAACTTATTCAGGTGTTACCATTTAGTGGTCAATTGTAGGGAATATGTACTGTACTGTGCAATCTACTAATAAAAGTTTCAATCAATCACACAATGAACATTTTTCTCCTTCTGGTTGCACAAAAATGGCCTAAAAACGTGTTTTTTAACAGTTGATTGTTTTTTTTTAAAAATACAAAAAAATATATATATATTTCAGTGGATTTTCTTCTTTTTTTATTTTTATACATTTTTCTAAATTATGAATCGATTTAGTAAGGATCGGATGTGAATTTATTATTATGTGGATGATACGGGAAAAGGTCAGATTTGTGTGTAAATAAATAAAATAAAGAAACGTGACGGCAAACGCAGCTTCTCAGACATTTGTTGCGGGCGTAACAGGACGGGGGCTCTGGGGGCTCTGGGGGGGGGCCAGCAGTGTGTCGTGGCCCCGGTCCCCTCTGGCTTATTGAATTACCTAAATGAGCAGTAGAGACCAGGCTTGGGCTCTTTGGTCCTTTGAAGTTTACAAATCATTCTGGCTGCTCGGGGCCCTGCGGGGCGGGGGTTGGGGGGGGGGGGGGGGGGCGTCGCCAGGGAGGGAACTGGTGGGTTGGACGGGTTGGGGGGTTTGGGGGGATGGGGGGAGGTGCGTCTTAAATAAAAACATCACAAACAACGAAGGCGGGAGAAGGGGGGGATGAAGACTTGGTCAGGAGACACTTTGGCGACTTGGGATTGGTTGTCGTTGGGAGACCACTTCCTGTCCAGTCCTCTGGCCGACATGAAGATAACGTGGAGTGGGACTTCTCTCACTTTTAACACGACAACATTCCCAGGAGTACTCATGGAAATATGAAGAATGTCTTCCCGGGAACATGAAATGAAATATTTTAAGTGGACATGAAATATTGGGAAAGGGTCGTTTGCAAGGCTCTACGCAAAATAAGATGACTCAGCTTAAATCAGTCAGGTCGTCCCATTGCTAGCTGACTCAACTTAACTTAGTCGGGTCTTCTGGTTGCTTCTACCGAGTTCAGTTGACAAAGTTTAACTCAGTCAGGTCGTCTTGTTGCTTCCACCGAGTTAAGTTGAGTCAACTTAACTCAGTCAGGTCGTCCTTTTGCTTTGACCGAGTTAAGTTGAGTCAACTTAACTCAGTAGGGTCGTCTTGTTGCTTCCACCGAGTTAAGTTGACTCAATTTAACTCAGTCGGGTCGTGTTGTTGCTTCGACCGAGTTGAGTTGATTCAATTTAACCAACTTAAGTTTACTCAATTTAACTCAGTTGGGTCGTCCTGTTGCTTCAACCGAGTTAAGTTGACTCAAGTTAATTCCGCTGGGTGATCTTGTAGCTTTGGCCAAAATAAGTTGACTCAACTTAACTCAGTCAGGTCGTCCTTTTGCTTTGACCGAGTTAAGTTGAGTCAACTTAACTCAGTAGGGTCGTCTTGTTGCTTCCACCGAGTTAAGTTGACTCAATTTAACTCAGTCGGGTCGTGTTGTTGCTTCGACCGAGTTGAGTTGATTCAATTTAACCAACTTAAGTTTACTCAATTTAACTCAGTTGGGTCGTCCTGTTGCTTCAACCGAGTTAAGTTGACTCAAGTTAATTCCGCTGGGTGATCTTGTAGCTTTGGCCAAAATAAGTTGACTCAACTTAACTCAGTCAGGTCGTCTTGTAACTTCGACTGAGTTAAGTTGACTCAACTCAGTCGGGTCGTCTTGTTGCTTCAATTGAGTTACGTTGACAAAATTTAACAGACTTAAGTTGACTCAATTTAACTCAGTCGGGTCGTCTTGTTGCTTCAACCAATTTAATTTGACTCAACTTAACTCTGTCAGGTCGTCTTGTTGCTTCCACCGAGTTTTGAGTCAGCTAAACATTGTCGGGTCGTCCTGTTGCTTCGACCGAGTTAAGTTGACTCAATTCAACGGACTTAAGTTAACTAAATTTAACTCTGTCGGGTTGTCTTGTTGCGTCAACTGCGTTGAGTTGGCTCAACTGAATTCACTCAGGTTGTCTTGTAGCTTCGACCGAGATAAGTTCACTCAACTCAGTCGGGTCGTCTTGTTGCTTCTACTGAGTTAAGTTGACTCAAGGTAATCTTGTAGTTTCGACCCTAAATAAATTGACTCAACTTAACTCAGTCAGGTCGTCTTGTAGCTTGGACTGAGTTAAGTTGACTCAACTCAGTCGGGTCGTCTTGTTGCTTCAATTGAGTTAAGTTAACAAAATTTAGCTGACTTAAGTTGAATCAATTTAACTCAGTCGGGTCGTCTTGTTGCTTCAACCAATTTAATTTGACTCAACTTAACTCAGCCAGGTCGTCTTGTTGCTTCCACCGAGTTAAGTTGAGTCAGCTTAACATTGTCTGGTCGTCCTGTTGCTTCGACCGAGTTATGTTGACTCAATTCAACGGACTTAAGTTAACTAAATTTAACTCGGTCAGGTCGTCTTGTTGCGTCAACCGAGTTAAGTTGACTCAACTTAACTCACTCAGGTTGTCTTGTACCTTCGACCGAGATAAGTTCACTCAACTCTGTCGGGTCGTCTTGTTGCTTCCACTGAGTTAAGTTGACTCAAGTTAATTCCGCTGGGTGATGTTGTAGCTTTGACCGAAATAAGTTGACTCAACTCAGTCAGGTTGTCCTTTTGCTAGCTGACTCAACTTAACTTAGTCGGGTCTTCTGGTTGCTTCTACCGAGTTCAGTTGACATAGCTTTACTCAGTCAGGTCGTCTTGTTGCTTCCACCGAGTTAAGTTGAGTCAACTTAAATCAGTCAGGTCGTCCTTTTGCTTTGACCCAGTTAAGTTAAATCAACTTAACTTAGTCATATTGTCTTGTTGCTTCCACCGAGTTAAGTTGACTCAATTTAACCAACTTAAGTTGACTCAATTTAACTCAGTAGGGTCGTCTTGTTGCTTCAACCAAGTTAAGTTGACTAAACTTAGCTCAGCGAGGTCATCTTATAGCTGTTACCGAGTTAAGTTGACTAGACTTAACTCAGTCAGGTCATCTTGTAGCTTTGACCAAGTTAAGATGACTTATACACAGTCAGATCGTCTTTTAGCTTCGAACAAGTTGACTCAACTCAGTCGGGTCGTCTTGTTGCTTCCACCGAGTTCAGTTGACTCAATTTAACTCAGTCGGGTCGTCTTGTTGCTTCAACCGAGTTAAGTTGACTCAAGTTAATTCCGCTGGGTGATCTTGTAGCTTTGACTGAAATAGGTTGACTCAACTTAACTCAGTCAGGTCGTCTTGTAGCTTCGACTGAGTTAAGTTGACTCAACTCAGTCGGGTCGTCTTGTTGCTTCAATTGAGTTAAGTTAAATTGACTCAACTCAGTCTGGTCGTCTTGTTGCTTCGACCCAGTTAAGTTGACTAAACTTAACTCAGCTAGGTCATCTTATAGCTGTTACCGAGTTAAGTTGACTAGACTTAACTCAGTCAGGTCATCTTGTAGCTTTGACCAAGTTAAGATGACTTATACACAGTCAGATCGTCTTTTAGCTTCGAACAAGTTGACTCAACTCAGTCGGGTCGTCTTGTTGCTTCCACCGAGTTAAATTGACTCAATTTAATTCAGTCGTGTCGTCTTGTTGCTTCCACTGAGTTAAGTTGACTCAAGTTAATTCCGCTGGGTGATCTTGTAGCTTTAACTGAAATAAGTTGGCTCAACTTTACTCAGTCAGGTCGTCTTGTAGCTCCGACTGAGTTAAGTTGACTCAACTCAGTCGGGTCGTCTTGTTGCTTCGACCGAGTTAAGTTGACTAAATTTAACAGACTTAAGTTGACTCAATTCAACTCAGTCGGGTCATCTTGTTGCTTCAACCAATTTAATTTGACTCAACTTAACTCAGTCAGGTCGTCTTGTTGCTTCCACCGAGTTGAGTTGTTTCAACTTAACTCATTCAGGTCATCTTGTTGCTTCAACCGAGTTGAGTTGACTCAATTTAACCGACTTAAGTTGACTCAATTGAACTGTCGGGTCGTCTTGTTGCTTCAACCGAGTTAAGTCGACTCAAGTTAATTCCGCTGGGTGATCTTGTCGCTTTGACCGAAATCAGTTGACTCAACTTAACTCAGTCAGGTCATCTTGTAGCTTCGACTGAGTTAAGTTAACTCAACTCAGTTGGGTTGTCTTTTTGCTTCGACCGATTTAAGTTGACTAAATTTAACAGACTTAAGTTGACTCAATTTAACTCAGTCGGGTCGTCTTGTTGCTTCAACCAATTTAATTTGACTCAACTTAACTCAGTCAGATCGTCTTGTTGCTTTGACCCAGTTAAGTTGAGTCAACTTAACTCAGCCGGGTCGTCTTGTTGCTTCCACCGAGTTAAGTTGAGTCAGCTTAACATTGTCGGGTCGTCCTGTTGCTTCGACCGAGTTAAGTTGACTCAATTCAACGGACTTAAGTTAACTAAATTTAACTCTGTCGGGTCGTCTTGTTGCGTCAACTGAGTTAAGTTGACTCAACTGAACTCACTCAGGTTGTCTTGTAGCTTCGACCGAGATAAGTTCACTCAACTCTGTCGGGTCGTCTTGTTGCTTCCACTGAGTTAAGTTGACTCAAGTTAATTCCGCTGGGTGATGTTGTAGCTTTGACCGAAATAAGTTGGCTCAACTTAACTCAGTCAGGTCATCGTGTATCTTCGACTGAGTTAAGTTGACTCAACTCAGTCGGGTCGTCTTGTTGCTTCAATTGAGTTAAGTTATGTTGACTCAACTCAGTCGGGTCGTCTTGTTGCTTCGACCGAGTTACGTTGACTAAATTTAACAGACTTAAGTTGACTCAATTTAACTCTGTGGGGTCGTCTTGTTGCTTCAACCAAGTTAAGTTGACCAAAGTTAATTCAGCTAGGTCATCTTATAGCTGTTACCGAGTTAAGTTGACTAGACTGAACTCAGTCAGGTCGTCTTGTAGCTTTGACTGAGTTAAATTGACTCAAGTTAACTCAGTCAGGTCATCTTGTAGCTTTGACCAAGTTAAGTTGACTTAAACACAGTCAGATCGTCTTTTAGCTTTGAACAAGTTAAGTTGACTCAACTCAGTCGGGTCGTCTTGTTGCTTCCACCGAGTTAATATGAGTGAACTTAACTCAGTCGGGTCTTTTTGTTGCTTCGACCGAGTTGAGCTTACTCAATTTAACCGACTTAAGTCGACTCAATTTAACTCAATTGGGTTGTCTTGTTGCTTCCACTGAGTTAAGTTGACTCAAGTTAATTCCGCTGGGTGATCTTGTAGCTTTGACCGAAATAAGTCGACTCAACTTAACTCAGTCAGGTCGTCTTGTAGCTTCGACTGAGTTAAGTTGACTCAACTCAGTCAGGTCGTCTTGTTTCTTCAATTGAGTTAAGTTAAGTTGACTCAACTCAGTCGGGTCGTCTTGTTGCTTTGACCCAGTTAAGTTGAGTCAACTTAACTCAGCCGGGTCGTCTTGTTGCTTCCACCGAGTTAAGTTGAGTCAGTTTAAGATCGTCGGGTCGTCCTGTTGCTTCGACAGAGTTAAGTTGACTCAATTCAACAGACTTAAGTTAACTAAATTTAACTCTGTCGGGTCGTCTTGTTGCGTCAACTCACTCAGGTTGTCTTGAAGCTTCGACCGAGATAAGTTCACTCAACTCAGTCGGGTCATCTTGTTGCTTCCACTGAGGTAGGTTGATTCAACTTAACTCAGTCAGGTTATCTTGTTGCTTTGACCGAGTTGAGTTGACTCAATTTAACCGACTTGTGTTTACTCAATTTAACTCAGTTGGGTCGTCTCGTTGCTTCAACCAAGTTAAGTTGACTCAAGTTAATTCCGCTGGGTGATTTTGTAGCTTTCACCGAAATAAGTTGGCTCAACTTAACTCAGTCAGGTCGTCTTGTAGCTTCAAATGAGTTAAGTTGACTCAACTCAGTCGGGTCGTCTTGTTGCTTCGACCGAGTTAAGTTGATAAAATTTAACAGACTTAAGTTGACTCAATTTAACTCAGTCGGGTCGTCTTGTTGCTTCAACCAATTTAATTTGACTCAACTCAGTCAGGTCGTCTTGTTGCTTCCACCCAGTTAAGTTGAGTCGGATTAACATTGTCTGGTCGTCCTGTTGCTTCGACCGAGTTAAGTTGACTAAATTTAACAGACTTAAGTTGGATAAATTTAACTCTGTCGGGTCGTTTTGTTGCTTTAACCAATTTAATTTGACTTAACTTAACTCAGTCAGGTCGTCTTGTTGCTTTGACCCAGTTAAGTTGAGTCAACTTAACTCAGCCGGGTCGTCTTGTTGCTTCCACCGAGTTGAGTTGACTCAATTTAACCGACTTAAGTTGACTCAATTTAACTGTCGGGTCGTCTTGTTGCTTCAACCGAGTTAAGTTGACTCAAGTTAATTCCGCTGAGTGATCTTCGCTTTGACCGAAATAAGTTGACTCAACTTAACTCAGTCAGGTCGTCTTGTAGCTTCGACTGAGTTAAGTTATGTTGACTCAACTCAGTCGGGTCGTCTTGTTGCTTCGACCGAGTTAAGTTTACTAAATTTAACAGACTTAAGTTGACTCAATTTAACTCAGTCGGGTCGTCTTGTTGCTTCAACCAATTTAATTTGACTCAACTTAACTCAGTCAGGTCGTCTTGTTGCTTCCACCGAGTTAAGTTGAGTCAGCTTAACATTGTCCGGTCGTCCTGTTGCTTCGACGGAGTTAAGTTGACTCAATTCAACAGACTTGAGTTACTAAGTTCAACTCTGTCGGGTTGTTTTCCTGCGTCAACCGAGTTAAGTTGACTCAACTTAACTCACTCAGGTTGTCTTGGAGCTACGACCGAGATAAGTTCACTCAACTCAGTCGGGTCGTCTTGTTGCTTCCACTGAGTTAAGTTGACTCAAGTTAATTCCGCTGCGTGATCTTGTAGCTTTGACCGAAATAAGTTGGCTCAACCTTAACTCAGTCAGGTCGTCTTGTTGCTTCAATTGAGTTAAGTTAAGTTGACTCAACTCAGTCGGGTCGTCTTGTTGCTTCGACCGAGTTAAGTTTACTAAATTTAACAGACTTAAGTTGACTCAATTTAACTCAGCCGGGTCTTCTTCTTGGTTCAACCAATTTAATTTGACTAAACTTAACTCAGTCAGGTCGTCTTGTTGCTTCCACCGAGTTGAGTCAGCTTAACATTGTCGGGTCGTCCTGTTGCTTCGACCGAGTTAAGTTGACTCAATTCAACAGACTTAAGTTAACTCAATTTAACTCGGTCGGGTCGTCTTGTTGCGTCAACCGAGTTAAGTTGACTCAACTTAACTCACTCAGGTTGTCTTGTAACTTCGACCGAGATAAGTTCACTCAACTCAGTCGGGTCGTCTTGTTGCTTCTACTGAGTTAAGTTGACTCAAGTTAATCTTGTAGCTTCGACCCTAAATAAGTTGACTCAACTTAACTCAGTCAGGTCGTCTTGTAGCTTCGACTGAGTTAAGTTGACTCAGCTCAGTCGGGTCGTCTTGTTGCTTCAATTGAGTTAAGTTGACTAAATTTAACAGACTTAAGTTAACTCAATTTAACTCAGTCGGGTCGTCTTGTTGCTTCAACCAATTTAATTTGACTCAACTTAACTCATTCGGGTCGTCTTGTTGCTTCAACCAATTTAATTTGACTCAACTCAGTCAGGTCGTCTTGTTGCTTTTACCCAGTTACGTTGAGCCAACTTAACTCAGCCAGGTCGTCTTGTTGCTTCCACCGAGTTAAGTTGACTCAACTCAACAGACTTAAGTTAACTAAATTTAACTCGGTCGGGTCGTCTTGTTGCGTCAACCGAGTTAAGTTGACTCAACTGAACTCACTCAGGTTGTCTTGTAGCTTCGACCGAGATACGTTCACTCAACTCAGTCGGGTCGTCTTGTTGCTTCCCCTGACTTAAGTTGACTCAAGTTAATTCCGCTGGGTGATGTAACTTTGACGGAAATAAGTTGGCTCAACTTAACTCAGTCATGTCGTCTTGTAGCTTCGACTGAGTTAAGTTGACTCAGCTCAGTCGGGTCGTCTTGTTGCTTCGATTGAGTTAAGTTGACTAAATTTAACAGACTTAAGTTGACTCAATTTAACTCAGTCGGGTCGTCTTGTTGCTTCAACCAATTTAATTTGACTCAACTTAACTCAGTCAGGTAGTCTTGTTGCTTTGACCAATTTAATTTGACTCAACTTAACTCATTCGGGTCGTCTTGTTGCTTCAACCAATTTAATTTGACTCAACTCATTCAGGTCGTCTTGTTGCTTTTACCCAGTTACGTTGAGCCAACTTAACTCAGCCAGGTCATCTTGTTGCTTCCACCGAGTTAAGTTGACTCAACTCAACAGACTTAAGTTAACTAAATTTAACTCTGTCGGGTCGTCTTATTGCGTCAACCGAGTTAAGTTGACTCAACTTAACTCACTCAGGTTGTCTTGTAGCTTCGACTGAGATAAGTTCACTCAACTCAGTCGGGTCTTCTTGTTGTTTCGACCAAGTTAAGTTGACTAAATTTAACAGACTTAAGTTGACTCAATTTAACTCAGTCGGCTGGCCTTGTTGCTTCAACCAATTTAATTTGACTCAACTTAACTCAGTCAGTTCGTCTTGTTGCTTTGACCCAGTTAAGTTGAGTCAACTTAGTTGAGTCAACTTAACTCAGCCGGGTCGTCTTGTTGCTTCCACCGAGTTAAGTTGAGTCAGCTTAACATTGTCCGGTCGTCCTGTTGCTTCCACCGAGTTAAGTTCACTCAATTCAACAGACTTAAGTTAACTAAATTTAACTCGGTCGGGTCGTCTTGTTGCGTCAACCGAGTTAAGTTGACTCAACTGAACTCACTCAGGTTGTCTTGTAGCTTCGACCGAGATACGTTCACTCAACTCAGTCGGGTCGTCTTGTTGCTTCCCCTGACTTAAGTTGACTCAAGTTAATTCCGCTGGGTGATGTAACTTTGACGGAAATAAGTTGGCTCAACTTAACTCAGTCATGTCGTCTTGTAGCTTCGACTGAGTTAAGTTATGTTGACTCAACTCAGCCGGGTCGTCTTGTTGCTTCGACCGAGTTGAGTTTACTAAATTTAACAGACTTAAGTGGACTCAATTTAACTCAGTCGGGTCGTCTTGTTGCTTCAACCAATTTAATTCGACTAAACTTAACTCGGTCAGGTCGTCTTGTTGCTTCCACAGAGTTAAGTTGAGTCAGCTTAACATTGTTGGGTCGTCCTGTTGCTTCGACCAAGTTAAGTTGAGTCAGCTTAACATTGTTTGGTCGTCCTGTTGCTTCGACCAAGTTAAGTTGACTCAATTCAACAGACCTAAGTCAACTAAATTTAACTCGGTCGGGTCATCTATTCGCGTCAGCCGAGTTAAGTTGACTCAACTTAACTCACTCAGGTTGTCTTGTAACTTCGACCGATATAAGTTCACTCAACTCAGTCGGGTCGTCTTGTTGCTTCCACTGAGTTAAGTTGATTCAACTTAACTCAGTCAGGTCGTCTTGTTGCTTTGACTGAGTTAAGTTGACTCAACTTTATTTTGAATCGAGACTCCTTTTGCAAAGTCTGATGCAATAAAAAACGTGCGCCTCTAAGAGAAGTCGGCTGGGGTGGACTTCTGGTGACCAATCAGTGGTTTCGATGCGTGTTGTTCTTACAATCAAGGCTCTGCCAAGCTATTAAGTGGAACCAATTAATTATGCCGTGAAAACAGGTTCGAATGCCGTAGAAGACTGAATTTTCAGATTCGGAAAGCCTGAAATGCAATTAGTTACACAATCAAAGCAAAAATAAGGTCAACTTTCATCCGAAGCACATTTCCACTCGGTTGTTTAATTTGTTGCAGGGAAATATTTCTCTTCATTTTTTCCGGCTTGATATTTTTGGGACGAGGCATGAAGACTTTTTAAAAAGTTTGGCTTTAAATAGCAAATTTTGAGTAAACAAATCTCCGAGAGGTCAATTAAGCAGCGTCTGGGGATGGCAGGAATCCATTTCAAGTCGGGCAGGAGACAGCGCTCTAATTGGACGACACAGTGTCTGGGAGTTGTGAGACTGGACAGAACCCATGGCAAATTACTGCTTACTTCCTGTTCAATCTGAGCGCCCACTCCGGTCGTCAAGGGAGCTGTTGGACTTTGAAATGTGTTTGCTTAGCTTGGCATCTCATGACCCCGTTGTAATGAAGAATCATTCACCCAAAGCTCATTCTTGGGGTTTGTAGACTTTGTTGGGTCTTTCAGATGGGACAAAATGTGGATTCCTCTTTTGTTGCATCAAAAAGATGACTTTTATTGTGAGTTCTATACTTCCTAAGACAGGGGTAGGGAACCTATGGCTTTAGAGCCAGATGTGGCTCTTTTGATGACTGCATCTGGCTCTCAGATAAATCTTAGCTGACATTGCTTAACATGATAATTATGAATAATTTCGCTGGTAATCACAGTGCTAAAAGTAACGTGCAAAATATAAAACATTCTCATGCATTTAAAGCCATCCATCCATTTTCTACTGCACCTGTTCAAGAAGTCGCATTAATGGTAAGAGGTATTTTATGTCACGATGGGGGAGTTGCAGCTTGCTGCAGGGTCGTTCCCCCAGGAAGGCAGATTGCATTTAGGTAAAAACATGATTTAATTTCAATCAATCAATCAATCAATGTTTATTTATATAGCCCCAAATCACAAATGTCTCAAAAGACTGCACAAATCATTAC
>NC_084626.1:44485112-44510112 GCF_033978795.1 Nerophis ophidion
TTTCTTAGGGTGTTGCCTTTGGGGAAGTGTTTGTCGATCAGAGTGAGGAACTTGTGGCCAGTACTAGTTGAGACGTTTTTGCTGTATGGGGGGTTGTACCAGACGATGTTGTTTTGTTTTCTGCTCTTTTTAGGTTGGTTCCCTGGCGTGGGTTCATAGGTGAGGGTGAAGTTGTATCCGCTTTCATCAAGTGCTTTCTGGTATCCACCCCATACCGGAAAAGCGGGATAATTGTCTTTTAAAATGGTAAACAACTTGATTGGTCTGAATGAGTTGAAACGGTTGGATGTTAAAATGTTTCTAATCGGTGAAGGAATGTTGAATATAACACAATTCCTGGAATTTCGGGAAAACCGGGAATTTTGAAAAAAAAACTTGGCGAAAGAGTAACTAGAATTTCCAGGATGGAAACTGTGTTGTAAATAGAATGGTTTGAATCGGTTGAAAAAATGTGGAAATGGTAGAAGTTTGAAAAATGGCCGATCCATTTTGAATGGGAAAAAATGTCCCGGAAAACCTGGAATTCTGGGAAATCTGGGAATTTTGGGAATTTGTCAAAGGAAAGCCTGCGATTTCCAAGTCAGTTGAACGGTTTGAAGTTGGCACACTTTGAATGGGGTGAAAAATGTGGAAATGGTGGAAGTTTGAAAAATGGCCGATCCATTTTGAATAGGAATTTCCCAAAAATTAGAAAATTTTGGGGAAAAGCAGAATAATTTTTTAAAAAATGGTCCACAACTTGATTGGTCTGAATGAGTTGAAATGTTTCTAATCGGAAGTAGTAACATGTTGAATTGAGAAATGTTATTATGGAATTCCTGGAATTTCGGGAAAACCGGGAATTTTTCCAGTTCAAAAAAACAACTTAATTTTTCTGTCCTGAATAAGAGGAATAATTTGACAGCGGGACCCTTGAAATGCGTTGAAAAATGTGGAAAGAGTCATCGCCAGAAAAAAGGGATAGAATAGGGCTATGGAAAACCAGAAATCCTGGAAAATCCTGGAATTTTTTTTAACTTGGAAAAAGAGTAGTTTGAATTTGCAGGATGTTGGAATGTGTTGGAAGTGGAATGGTTTGAATCGGTTGAAAATATTTGAAAATGGTGGAAGTTTGAAAAATGGTCGATACATTTTAATAGGAATTGCTCTACCGCCCGCGCCATGCCGCCCATGTCAATGTAATTGTCATGAGTTTTTATGAGTACCTTTGATTAGTGTTTATTTTGCTAATCTGGCTGACCTAAGCCTTGATAATAATCGTTGTGCTTTCATGTCATTTGTCAAACTGTGTGTTGGTTGGATATGATTATTAAATATGACTCAAATCAATAGTAATATTAAAAACTAATTAATATTCAATGGGCTCAGTTGTGGATTATGGAAGCGAGTAATAACCTGTAAATTAATGATGATTAATTTAAATCTGATTCAAAAATGTGTCATTCGGCAGCACTTCTTTTTTGTATTTTGTATTTAACACAGCGGGAAATGAAGATAATGCAACATGTCAGGACATCTGCCTGCCTGGTGAAAGACGTGTGCTGTGGAAGACGACATCTGGCACTTGGATAAAGTGGATTGGGTTTCTTGGGGGCCGCACTCCTCAGGGGCCAGAACCTGCCTGCCTGGTTAGTCTATGACTTACATGTGTTTGTGACTGTATGTACTGTGTAAATACGTGTGTGTGTGTGTGTGTGTGTGTGTGTGTGTGTGTGTGTGTGTGTGTGTGTGTGTGTGTGTGTGTGTGTGTGTGTGTGTGTGTGTGTGTGTGTGTGTGTGTGTGTGTGTGTGTGTGTGTGTGTGTGTGTGTGTGTGTGTGTGTGTGTGTGTGTGTGTGTGTGTGTTTCCACCCTTCTTGAGGCATGAAGAAGGAAAAGTATCTTCCATATGAGGAGGAAGTGATGACATAAATCATGGTCCCAATAACATTGCATCTAATTGACAATGTTTCATCAGTGTCTCCTCCACCTTCCTGGGCCGTGTGTCTCCTCCTCTTCCTCCACCTTCCTGGGCAAGGTGTGTCTCCTCCTCCTACTCCTCCTCCTCCACCTTCCTGGTCCGCGTGTCTCCTCCTCTTCCTCCACCTTATTTCACCTTCCTGGGCTGTGTGTTTCCTCCTCCACCTTCCTGGGCCATGTGTCTCCTCCTCTTCCTCCACCTTCTTGGGCTGTGTGTCACCTCGTCTTCCTCTACCTTCCTGGGTTGTTTTTCTCCTCCTCCACCTTCCTGGGCCATGTGTCTCCTCCTCCTCCACCTTCCTGTTGGTTTCCTCCTCTACTTCCACTTTCCTGGGCCATGTGTCTCCTCCACCTCCTCCTCCTCCTCCTCATCCTCCACCTTCCTGAGCCGTGTGTCTCCTCCTCTTCCTCTACCTTCCTGGGCCGTGTGTCTCCTCCTCTTCCTCCACTTTCCTGGGCCGTGTGTCTCCTCCTCTTCCACCACCTTCCTGGGCCGTGTGTCTCCTCCTCTTCCACCACCTTCCTGGGCCGTGTGTCTCCTCCTTTTTCTCCACCACCTTCCTGGGCCGTGTGTCTCCTCCTCCTCCACCTTCCTGTTGGTTTCCTCCTCTACTTCCACTTTCCTGGGCCATGTGTCTCCTCCTCCTCCTCCTCCTCCTCCTCCTCATCCTCCACCTTCCTGGGCCGTGTGTCTCCTCCTCTTCCTCCACTTTCCTGGGCCGTGTGTCTCCTCCTCTTCCACCACCTTCCTGGGCCGTGTGTCTCCTCCTCTTCCACCACCTTCCTGGGCCGTGTGTCTCCTCCTTTTTCTCCACCACCTTCCTGGGCCGTGTGTCTCCTCCTCTTCCTCTACCTTCCTGGGCCAGGTGTCTCCTCCTTTTCCTCCACCTCCTTCCACCTTCCTGGGCCGTGTGTCTCCTCCTCTTCCACCACCTTCCTGGGCCGTGTGTCTCCTCCTTTTTCTCCACCACCTTCCTGGGCCGTGTGTCTCCTCCTCTTCCTCTACCTTCCTGGGTCGTGTGTCTCCTCCTCCTTCTCCACCTTCCTGGGTTGTGTGTCTCCTCCTCTTCCTCCACCTTCCTGGGCCGTGTGTCTCCTCCTCTTCCTCTACCTTCCTGGGCCAGGTGTCTCCTCCTTTTCCTCCACCTCCTTCCACCTTCCTGTGTGTCTCCTCCTCTTCCTCCACCTTCCTGGGTCGTGTGTCTCCTCCTCCTTCTCCACCTTCCTGGGTTGTGTGTCTCCTCCTCTTCCTCCACCTTCCTGGGCCGTGTGTCTCCTCCTCTTCCTCTACCTTCCTGGGCCAGGTGTCTCCTCCTTTTCCTCCACCTCCTTCCACCTTCCTGTGTGTCTCCTCCTCTACCTCCACTTTCCTGGGCCTTGTGTCTCCTCCTCCTCCTCCTTCTCCACCTTCCTGGGTTGTGTGTCTCCTCCTCTTCCTCCACCTTCCTGGGTCGTGTGTCTCCTCCTCTTCCTCCACCTTCCTGGGTCGTGTGTCTCCTCCTCTTCCTCCACCTTCCTGGGTCGTGTGTCTCCTCCTCTTCCTCCACCTTCCTGGGTCGTGTGTCTCCTCCTCTTCCTCCACCTTACTAGGTCGTGTGTCTCCTCTTCTTCTTCCACCTTCCTGGGTCGTGTGTCTCCTCCTCTTCCTCCACTTTCCTGGGCCGTGTGTCTCCTCCTCCTCCACCTTCCTGGGCTGTTTCTCCTCCTCCTCCTCCACCTTCCTGGGCCAGGTGTCTCCTCCTCTTCCTCCACTTTCCTCCACCTTCCTGGGTCGTGTGTCTCCTCATCTTCCTCCACTTTCCTGGGCCGTGTGTCTCCTCCTCCTCCACCTTCCTGGGCTGTTTCTCCTCCTCCTCCTCTACCTTCCTGGGCCAGGTGTCTCCTCCTCTTCCTCCACTTTCCTCCACCTTCCTGGGCCGTGTTTCTCCTCCTCTTCCTCCACCTTTTTGGGCCTTGTCTCTCCTCCTCTACCTTCCTGGGGTGCTGTGTGTCCTCCTCTTCCTGTACCTTCCTGGGCCAGGTGTCTCCTCTTCTTCCTCCACCTTCTTCCACCACCCTGGGCCGTGTGTCTCCTCCTCTTCCTCCACCTTCCTGGGTCATGTGTCTCCTCCTCTTCCTCACCTTCCTGGGTCATGCGTCTCCTCCTCTTCCTCTACCTTCCTGGGTCGTGTGTCTCCTCCTCTTCCTCCACCTTCCTGGGTCGTGTGTCTCCTCCTCTTCCTCCACCTTCCTGGGTCGTGTGTCTCCTCCTCTTCCTCCACCTTACTAGGTCGTGTGTCTCCTCTTCTTCTTCCACCTTCCTGGGTCGTGTGTCTCCTCCTCTTCCTCCACTTTCCTGGGCCGTGTGTCTCCTCCTCCTCCACCTTCCTGGGCTGTTTCTCCTCCTCCTCCTCCACCTTCCTGGGCCAGGTGTCTCCTCCTCTTCCTCCACTTTCCTCCACCTTCCTGGGTCGTGTGTCTCCTCATCTTCCTCCACTTTCCTGGGCCGCGTGTCTCCTCCTCCTCCACCTTCCTGGGCTGTTTCTCCTCCTCCTCCTCTACCTTCCTGGGCCAGGTGTCTCCTCCTCTTCCTCCACTTTCCTCCACCTTCCTGGGCCGTGTTTCTCCTCCTCTTCCTCCACCTTTTTGGGCCTTGTCTCTCCTCCTCTACCTTCCTGGGGTGCTGTGTGTCCTCCTCTTCCTGTACCTTCCTGGGCCAGGTGTCTCCTCTTCTTCCTCCACCTTCTTCCACCACCCTGGGCCGTGTGTCTCCTCCTCTTCCTCCACCTTCCTGGGTCATGTGTCTCCTCCTCTTCCTCACCTTCCTGGGTCATGCGTCTCCTCCTCTTCCTCTACCTTCCTGGGTCGTGTGTCTCCTCCTCTTCCTCCACCTTCCTGGGTCGTGTGTCTCCTCCTCTTCCTCCACCTTCCTGGGCCTTGTGTCTCCTGGTCTCTCCCTGAGAGCTGGGTGGAGCCGGCCTCAACCACGCAGGGAATTACATGGCTTAGTTCTCTCAACTTGACCCCGCTCCTAATTACTTGTCGACTAAGTCCTTGGGCTCCTACTGGAGTGTTGTGCTAACCTCCACTTGTCTGCTGTGTGTCCAAACACGGAGAAAAGAAAACAGCTTCCTCTGAAGCGAGGAGCTTAGTCTCCATTCTGTGTTCTCACAGGACCCCCCCCCCCCCCCCCGCCCCCCAGCCCCCCCACAAAAAAAACAGCCATGCTCCCATGGAGGCAGACCTACTGTACCGCCAGAAAAGTGGCAGATGAAACAGTAAATGTGTCAAATAAAATATGAGAGTGAGACGTGCGATTAAGAACTGAAGCGTTTTAGGAACTATTTCTCACCAAACACATTTTAGGAGTGACTCTTTGACATTTTATGGCTTTTTTACTTGAGGGTGCCTCCTTTCGACGACGTGTTTATTAGGGGAGTCAGGAAAATAAATAGATTTTCGAATAATAATAAAAAACAAGAATCATGATTATTGCTTTTTAACGATTCTTGATCGATTAAAAAAACTCCAAAAATTGATTTAAAAAAAAAAAAAGTGTTTATGTTTTTTCCGAGCTGTTTTGCTGATTCTTAATGACAAAGATTCTTAACCAGTTATAAAATGAATAAAAAATCGATTTAAAATTTGATATTAGATTATTTTTGTCCAGCCACTCAGACAAATCATATTTTTGATGATGTACTTTATTATTATAATGTTGACGATTTACTTTATTCTAATATTGTTGATGATTTACTTTATTATAGTATTGTTGATTATTTATTTTATAATAATATTGTTGATGATTTACTTTATTATAATAATGTTGATTATTTACTTTATTATAATATTGTTGATAATTTACTTTATTCTAATAATGTTGATTATTGACTTTATTATAATATTGTTTATGATTTACTTTATTATAATAATGTTGATTATTTACTTTATTATAATATTGTTGATGATTTACTTTATTATATTGTTGATTATTTACTTTATTATAATAATGTTGATTATTGACTTTATTACAATATTGTTTATGATTCACTTTATTATCATGTTGTTAATGATTTACTTTATTATCATGTTGTTGATGATTTACTTTATTATAATAATGTTGATGATTTACTTTATTATAATATTGTTGATGATTTACTTTATTATCATGTTGTTGATGATTTACTTTATTATAATATTGTTGATGATTTACTTTATTATAATATTGTTGATGATTTACTTTATTATAATATTGTTGATGATTTACTTTATTATAATATTGTTGATGATTTACTTTATTGTAGTATTGTTGATCATTTATTTTATTATTATATTGTTTATGATTTACTTTATTATCATGTTGTTGATGATTTACTTTATTATAATATTGTTGATGATTTACTTTATTGTAGTATTGTTAATCATTTATTTTATTATTATATTGTTTATGATTTACTTTATTATCATGTTGTTGATAATCTACTTTATTATAACAATGTTGATGATTGACTTTTATAATGTCTATTTTTTAATTATAATGATGTTGACGATTTACTTTATTCTAATATTGTTGATGATTTGATTTATTGTAATAATGTTGATGCTTTACTCTATTATAATATTGTTGATGATTTACTTTGTGATGATAATGTTGATTCTTTACTTTATTATAATATTGTTGACGATTTACTTTATTATATTGTCTATGACTTACTTTATTATCATGTTGTTCTTGATTGACTTTACAATGATATTGTGTATGATTTACTTTATTAAATGATAATGATGTTAATGATTTACTTTATTCTAACATTGTTGATGATTTACTTTATTATCAATTTGTTGATTTACTTTATTATAATGTTGCTGATTTACTTTATTATAATAATGTGGATTATTTACTTCATTATAATATTGTTTACGATTTACTTTTTATATTGTTTATAATTTACTTTATAATCATGTTGTTCGTGATTGACTTTACTATATCGTTTATGATTTACTTTATTAAAATATTGTTGATTTACCAAATGATAATGATGTTAATGATTTACTTTATTCTAACATTGTTGATAATTTATTTTATTATTTTGTTGATGATTTACTTTATTATAATATTGTTGATGATTTACTTTATTATAATAATATTGATTATTTACTTCATTATAATATTGTTTATGATTTACTTTTTATATTGTTTATAATCTACTTTATTATCATGTTGCTGATGATTGCATTTATTACAATATTGTTTATGATTTACTTTATTATAATGATGTTGATGATTTACTTTGTTATAATAATGTTAATGATTTACTTTATTATAATAACATTGATGTTTTACTTTATTTTCATGTTGTTGACTTTAGAAAAGAGAAGTGTTGGATATATATTCATATATATATATATATATATATATATATATATATATATATATATATATATGTGTGTATGTATGTATGTATGTATGTATGTATGTACATACAGTTACTTTACATGAAGTTGTCTTTTGGCCCTCAACCAAATTTCTTCCGCCCAATTTGGCTCCCAAGTCCAAAAGTTTGGACAACTTGCACCAGAGTCTGATATAAATCACATTTTATTTGCAGTGTAAACAGTCAGCTAGAAAAACTCAAAACTCTGATTTAAAAAAAGACAAAAACGATTTAGACCACTTTGGCCTTCAGTGTGGCCTCAACCTGAAGCGAAAAGATGAGTTTTGAAGCACTTTGGAGCATTTAGACCGGCAAAAAAAAAATGTATTGCGGGCTAAAGAATCCGGTTTGGTGTGCAGTGTGAACCAGGCCGATCAGATTTGAAAGCAGATTCATTTCAACGTCATATTTTCCTCAACTTCTGTCTTTTCTCACCGCAACTCGGACCACTTCTTGGTGAAGAAAGGACTCGGGGTTCAGTTTGCCCAAGTTGACATCTCCTCAATAAGCGTTTGACATTAAAAAAAAAGGGGAAAAAATAAGTGACAAGCTTCAGGGAGTGGAGACAACCTGTAGCAAATTAGTCTTCGTCAGGGCATATTGTTTTGAGATCTTTCCAGGACTTTCTTGGCAGCCTCTCACATGTAATTATCTCCTCACAGACGACGATTAGTGCAACAACTTGGTGAGTTATGGACGCTAATGGCGGATAATAACTGTGGTGTGACAAAGAACACTCCGCACTCACAATATTCAGGACTTTAAAGCATTTTTGTACTCGACTTCCTTCTCAGCAGGACCTTGCTGTTCTCTCACGGAGCCCATTTAACCAGAGTCGATTCATAAACCCAAATGAGGTCATTCCTGAAGGAATTGCGTGTGAAAAAGAGTAGTTTAAATTTGCAGGATGTTGGAATGTGTTGGAAGTGGAATGGTTTGAATCGGTTGAAAAATGTGAAAGTTTGAAAAATGTCACATTCATTTCAATGGGATTTTTCCAAAATTGATGGAATTTTGGGAAAAGCAGGATTTTTTGTTAAATGATAAACCACTTGAATGGTCTGAAGTAGTAACATGTTGAATTGAGAAATGTTATTACAAAATTCCTGGAATTTCGGGAAAACCGTGAATTTTGACCAAAAAAAAACTTTGCAAAAGAGTAGCTTGAATTTCCAGGATGGAAGCTATGTTGAAAGTAAAATGGTTTGAATCGGTTGAAAAAATGTGGAAATGGTGGAAGTTTGAAAAATGGCCGATCCATTTTGAATGGGAAAAAATGTCCCGGAAAACCTGGAATTCTGGGAAATCCGGGAATTTTTGGAATTTGTCAAAGGAAAGCCTGCGATTCCCAAGTCGGTTGACCAGTTTGAAGTTGGCACGCTTTGAATGGGGTGAAAAATGTGGAAATGGTAGAAGTTTGAAAAATGTCCCGGAAAACCTGGAATTCTGGGAAATCCGTGAATTTTTGGAACTCCTGAAGTAGGACGAACAGTTTGAAGTTGGCACGCTTTGAATGGGGTGAAAAATATGGAAATGGTGGAAGTTTGAAAAATGGCCGATCCATTTTGAATGGGAAAAATATCAGGGAAAACCTGGAATTCTGGGAAATCCGGGAAGTTCTGGATTTCCTCAAGTAGGCCGGACAGTTTGAAGTTGGTAGGCTTTGAATGGGGTGAAAAATGTGGACATGGTGGATGTTTGAAAAATGGCTAATCCATTTTGATTGGGAAACATGTACAAGAAAACCTGGAATTCTGGGAAATCCGGGAATTTTTGGAATTTGTCAAAGGAAGGCCTGCGATTCCCAAGTCGGTTGACCGGTTTGAAGTTGGCACGCTTTGAATGGGGTGAAAAATGTGGAAATGGTAGAAGTTTGAAAAATGTCCCGGAAAACCTGGAATTCTGGGAAATCCATGAATTTTTGGAATTCCTCAAGTAGGACGAACCGTTTGAAGTTGGCACGCTTTGAATGGGGTGAAAAATATGGAAATGGTGGAAGTTTGAAAAATGGCCGATCCATTTTGAATGGGAAAAATATCAGGGAAAACCTGGAATTCTGGGAAATCCGGGAAGTTCTGGATTTCCTCAAGTAGGCCGGACAGTTTGAAGTTGGTAGGCTTTGAATGGGGTGAAAAATGTGGACATGGTGGATGTTTGAAAAATGGCCAATCCATTTTGATTGGGAAACATGTACAAGAAAACCTGGGATCCTGGGAAATCCGGGAATTTTTGGAATTTATCAAAGGAAAGCCTGCGATTCCCAAGTCGGTTGAACGGTTTGAAGTTGGCACACTTCGAATGGGGTGGAAAAATGTGGAAATGGTGGAAGTCTGAAAAATGGCTGATCCATTTTGAATGGGAAAAATGTCAGGGAAAACCTGGAATTCTGGGAAATCCGTGAATTTTTGGAATTCCTCAAGTAGGACGAACAGTTTGAAGTTGGCACGCTTTGAATGGGGTGAAAAATATGGAAATGGTGGAAGTTTGAAAAATGGCCCATCCATTTTGAATGGGAAAAATATCAGGGAAAACCTGGAATTCTGGGAAATCCGGGAATTTTTGGAATTTGTCAAAGGAAAGCCTGCGATTCCCAAGTCGGTTGACCAGTTTGAAGTTGGCACGCTTTGAATGGGGTGAAAAATTTGGAAATGGTAGAAGTTTGAAAAATGTCCCGGAAAACCTGGAATTCTGGGAAATCCGTGAATTTTTGGAATTCCTCAAGTAGGACGAACAGTTTGAAGTTGGCACGCTTTGAATGGGGTGAAAAATATGGAAATGGTGGAAGTTTGAAAAATGGCCCATCCATTTTGAATGGGAAAAATATCAGGGAAAACCTGGAATTCTGGGAAATCCGGGAAGTTCTGGATTTCCTCAAGTAGGCCGGACAGTTTGAAGTTGGTAGGCTTTGAATGGGGTGAAAAATGTGGACATGGTGGATGTTTGAAAAATGGCCAATCCATTTTGATTGGGAAACATGTACAAGAAAACCTGGAATTCTGGGAAATCCGGGAATTTTTGGAATTTGTCAAAGGAAAGCCTGCGATTCACAAGTCGGTTGACCGGTTTGAAGTTGGCACGCTTTGAATGGGGTGAAAAATGTGGAAATGGTAGAAGTTTGAAAAATGTCCCGGAAAACCTGGAATTCTGGGAACTCCGTAAAATTTTGGAATTCCTCAAGTAGGACGAACAGTTTGAAGTTGGCACGCTTTGAATGGGGTGAAAAATATGGAAATGGTGGAAGTTTGAAAAATGGCCGATCCATTTTGAATGGGAAAAATATCAGGGAAAACCTGGAATTCTGGGAAATCCGGGAAGTTCTGGATTTCCTCAAGTAGGCCGGACAGTTTGAAGTTGGTAGGCTTTGAATGGGGTGAAAAATGTGGACATGGTGGATGTTTGAAAAATGGCCAATCCATTTTGATTGGGAAACATGTACAAGAAAACCTGGAATTCTGGGAAATCCGGGAATTTTGGGAATTTATCAAAGGAAAGCCTGCGATTCCCAAGTCGGTTGAACGGTTTGAAGTTGGCACACTTCGAATGGGGTGGAAAAATGTGGAAATGGTGGAAGTCTGAAAAATGGCTGATCCATTTTGAATGGGAAAAATGTCAGGGAAAACCTGGAATTCTGGGAAATCCGGGAAGTTCTGGATTTCCTCAAGTAGGCCGGACAGTTTGAAGTTGGTAGGCTTTGAATGGGGTGAAAAATGTGGACATGGTGGATGTTTGAAAAATGGCCAATCCATTTTGATTGGGAAACATGTACAAGAAAACCTGGAATTCTGGGAAATCCGGGAATTTTTGGAATTTATCAAAGGAAAGCCTGCGATTCCCAAGTCGGTTGAACGGTTTGAAGTTGGCACACTTCGAATGGGGTGGAAAAATGTGGAAATGGTGGAAGTCTGAAAAATGGCTGATCCATTTTGAATGGGAAAAATGTCAGGGAAAACCTGGAATTCTGGGATATCCGTGAATTTTTGGAATTCCTCAAGTAGGACGAACAGTTTGAAGTTGGCATGCTTTGAATGGGGTGAAAAATATGGAAATGGTGGAAGTTTGAAAAATGGCCAATCCATTTTGAATGGGAAAAATATCAGGGAAAACCTGGAATTCTGGGAAATCCGGGAAGTTCTGGATTTCCTCAAGTAGGCCGGACAGTTTGAAGTTGGTAGGCTTTGAATGGGGTGAAAAATGTGGACATGGTGGATGTTTGAAAAATGGCCAATCCATTTTGATTGGGAAACATGTACAAGAAAACCTGGGATCCTGGGAAATCCGGGAATTTTTGGAATTTATCAAAGGAAAGCCTGCGATTCCCAAGTCGGTTGAACGGTTTGAAGTTGGCACACTTCGAATGGGGTGGAAAAATGTGGAAATGGTGGAAGTCTGAAAAATGGCTGATCCATTTTGAATGGGAAAAATGTCAGGGAAAACCTGGAATTCTGGGAAATCCGTGAATTTTTGGAATTCCTCAAGTAGGACGAACAGTTTGAAGTTGGCACGCTTTGAATGGGGTGAAAAATATGGAAATGGTGGAAGTTTGAAAAATGGCCCATCCATTTTGAATGGGAAAAATATCAGGGAAAACCTGGAATTCTGGGAAATCCGGGAATTTTTGGAATTTGTCAAAGGAAAGCCTGCGATTCCCAAGTCGGTTGACCAGTTTGAAGTTGGCACGCTTTGAATGGGGTGAAAAATTTGGAAATGGTAGAAGTTTGAAAAATGTCCCGGAAAACCTGGAATTCTGGGAAATCCGTGAATTTTTGGAATTCCTCAAGTAGGACGAACAGTTTGAAGTTGGCACGCTTTGAATGGGGTGAAAAATATGGAAATGGTGGAAGTTTGAAAAATGGCCCATCCATTTTGAATGGGAAAAATATCAGGGAAAACCTGGAATTCTGGGAAATCCGGGAAGTTCTGGATTTCCTCAAGTAGGCCGGACAGTTTGAAGTTGGTAGGCTTTGAATGGGGTGAAAAATGTGGACATGGTGGATGTTTGAAAAATGGCCAATCCATTTTGATTGGGAAACATGTACAAGAAAACCTGGAATTCTGGGAAATCCGGGAATTTTTGGAATTTGTCAAAGGAAAGCCTGCGATTCACAAGTCGGTTGACCGGTTTGAAGTTGGCACGCTTTGAATGGGGTGAAAAATGTGGAAATGGTAGAAGTTTGAAAAATGTCCCGGAAAACCTGGAATTCTGGGAACTCCGTAAAATTTTGGAATTCCTCAAGTAGGACGAACAGTTTGAAGTTGGCACGCTTTGAATGGGGTGAAAAATATGGAAATGGTGGAAGTTTGAAAAATGGCCGATCCATTTTGAATGGGAAAAATATCAGGGAAAACCTGGAATTCTGGGAAATCCGGGAAGTTCTGGATTTCCTCAAGTAGGCCGGACAGTTTGAAGTTGGTAGGCTTTGAATGGGGTGAAAAATGTGGACATGGTGGATGTTTGAAAAATGGCCAATCCATTTTGATTGGGAAACATGTACAAGAAAACCTGGAATTCTGGGAAATCCGGGAATTTGGGGAATTTATCAAAGGAAAGCCTGCGATTCCCAAGTCGGTTGAACGGTTTGAAGTTGGCACACTTCGAATGGGGTGGAAAAATGTGGAAATGGTGGAAGTCTGAAAAATGGCTGATCCATTTTGAATGGGAAAAATGTCAGGGAAAACCTGGAATTCTGGGAAATCCGGGAAGTTCTGGATTTCCTCAAGTAGGCCGGACAGTTTGAAGTTGGTAGGCTTTGAATGGGGTGAAAAATGTGGACATGGTGGATGTTTGAAAAATGGCCAATCCATTTTGATTGGGAAACATGTACAAGAAAACCTGGAATTCTGGGAAATCCGGGAATTTTTGGAATTTATCAAAGGAAAGCCTGCGATTCCCAAGTCGGTTGAACGGTTTGAAGTTGGCACACTTCGAATGGGGTGGAAAAATGTGGAAATGGTGGAAGTCTGAAAAATGGCTGATCCATTTTGAATGGGAAAAATGTCAGGGAAAACCTGGAATTCTGGGATATCCGTGAATTTTTGGAATTCCTCAAGTAGGACGAACAGTTTGAAGTTGGCATGCTTTGAATGGGGTGAAAAATATGGAAATGGTGGAAGTTTGAAAAATGGCCAATCCATTTTGAATGGGAAAAATATCAGGGAAAACCTGGAATTCTGGGAAATCCGGGAAGTTCTGGATTTCCTCAAGTAGGCCGGACAGTTTGAAGTTGGTAGGCTTTGAATGGGGTGAAAAATGTGGACATGGTGGATGTTTGAAAAATGGCCAATCCATTTTGATTGGGAAACGTACAAGAAAACCTGGAATTCTGGGAAATCCGGGAATTTTTGGAATTTATCAAAGGAAAGCCTGCGATTCCCAAGTCGGTTGAACGGTTTGAAGTTGGCACACTTCGAATGGGGTGGAAAAATGTGGAAATGGTGGAAGTCTGAAAAATGGCCGATCCATTTTGAATGGGAAAAATATCAGGGAAAACCTGGAATTCTGGGAAATCCGGGAAGTTCTGGATTTCCTCAAGTAGGCCGGACAGTTTGAAGTTGGTAGGCTTTGAATGGGGTGAAAAATGTGGACATGGTGGATGTTTGAAAAATGGCCAATCCATTTTGATTGGGAAACGTACAAGAAAACCTGGAATTCTGGGAAATCCGGGAATTTTTGGAATTTATCAAAGGAAAGCCTGCGATTCCCAAGTCGGTTGAACGGTTTGAAGTTGGCACACTTCGAATGGGGTGGAAAAATGTGGAAATGGTGGAAGTCTGAAAAATGGCTGATCCATTTTGAATGGGAAAAATGTCAGGGAAAACCTGGAATTCTGGGATATCCAGGAATTTTTGGAATTCATCAAGTAGGCTGAACAGTTTGAAGTTGGCATGCTTTGAATGGGGTGAAAAATGTGGAAATGGTGGAAGTTTGAAAAATGGCTGATCCATTTTGAATGGGAAAAAATGTCCCGGAAAACCTGGAATTCTGGGAAATCCGGGAATTTTTGGAATTTGTCAAAGGAAAGCCTGCGATTCCCAAGTCGGTTGACCAGTTTGAAGTTGGCACGCTTTGAATGGGGTGAAAAATGTGGAAATGGTAGAAGTTTGAAAAATGCCCCGGAAAACCTGGAATTCTGGGAAATCCGTGAATTTTTGGAATTCCTCAAGTAGGACGAACAGTTTGAAGTTGGCACACTTTGAATGGGGTGAAAAATATGGAAATGGTGGAAGTTTGAAAAATGGCCAATCCATTTTGAATGGGAAAAATATCAGGGAAAACCTGGAATTCCGGGAAATCCGGGAAGTTCTGGATTTCCTCAAGTAGGCCGGACAGTTTGAAGTTGGTAGGCTTTGAATGGGGTGAAAAATGTGGACATGGTGGATGTTTGAAAAATGGCCAATCCATTTTGATTGGGAAACATGTACAAGAAAACCTGGAATTCTGGGAAATCTGGGAATTTTTGGAATTTATCAAAGGAAAGCCTGCGATTCCCAAGTCGGTTGAACGGTTTGAAGTTGGCACACTTCGAATGGGGTGGAAAAATGTGGACATGGTGGATGTTTGAAAAATGGCTGATCCATTTTGAATGGGAAAAATGTCAGGGAAAACCTGGAATTCTGGGATATCCAGGAATTTTTGGAATTCATCAAGTAGGCTGAACAGTTTGAAGTTGGCATGCTTTGAATGGGGTGAAAAATGTGGAAATGGTGGAAGTTTGAAAAATGGCCAATCCATTTTGATTGGGAAAAATGTACCGGAAAACCTAGAGTTCTGGGGAATCCGGGAATTTTGGGAATTTGTCAAGGGAAAACCTGCGATTCCCGAGTCGGTTAAACAGTTTGAAGTTGGCACGCTTTGAATGGGGTGAAAAATATGGAAGGTAGAGCGCCCCAAAATCTGGAGAAGAAGCAGTTGAAAAATAAATGAATGAATATTGGTGTTGTAAAGCAAATGTGTGAAAGTTTCGGAGCATTCACACAACGATCTCTTTCTTCCGGCTCCTCTGATCAGACTCCTAATGAGCTTTTCAGTGAAACATTTGCAAACATGAAATGTGTTAGCTCTCGGGGGAACGTCAGCAAGGAGCCTCCAGGGAGCAGAAGGAGTTGATTGTATTATTGCCTAATAGCTTCCATAACCCCCCCACTAAAGTCTCTCTGGGCCCGGGGATTGTGTCTGGATTACATGGTAGCTCTGCTAATAATGTCAAACACATGAAGAGACCTGACCCTGAAAGGCGGCCACTGCCACACACAAAACCTGCACAAGGCGACCCCCAGCAAGAACGGATCGGAAATATGATTGGATTAATATGATTCATGTACGCGAAAACACAGCACGGGTGTACTTTGTAAACACTTGGCTTTCAAACGCTACTGACAAGTGTGTGCATGTGTGTGTGCGTGTTCTTGTAGTTCTACCCAACAAGGAAAAGTAGCTTCCCATGCGGACAACCACTGCATCTAATAGAGAGCCAAATACTAGAGTCCGTGAACATTGTTCCAAAGTCAGGATTTTTTTTGTTGATTTAATATGCGTACAAAAGTAAACATTGACCGTTGCCAAGGCAGCAGTGGATGATCAAGCAAGACGGCGGCTAAAGAGGGACTTGGTCAACATATGAAATAACAAGTGTGTGTTAGGACCCAAATCACGGTCCCAATACGGAATACCACTGCAATAGAGAGCCGATTACTAGCTAGAGTCCGTGAACATTGTTCCAAAGTCAGGATCAACATATGAAGTAACAAGTGTGTGTAAAAAAAATTTGAAGTGCTCCACCTCTGGCCAACATATGAAATAACAAGTGTGTGTAAGAAATTGAAATGCACCCCCTTGTGCCCAAAATGTATTAAAAAATATATATATATATGTATTTAGAGACATACTGTAATAACTTGAAGTAAATTGTGTGTGTGTGTATGTGTGTGTGTGTGTGTGTGTGTGTGTGTGTGTTTGTGTGTGTGTGTGTGCGCATAGATATATTTTTTTCATCATTCTAGCTATAGTGGAAAGGGGGGTCCTCACAACCTACTAACCAAACATGGGTCCACACAAAGTAGGCAAGACGTGTGTGTGTGTGTGTGTGTGTGTGTGTGTGTGTGTGTGTGTGTGTGTGTGTGTGTGTGTGTGTGTGTGTGTGTGTGTGTGTGTGTGTGTGTGTGTGTGCATACCTCAGTTCGCAGCACTGTACACCTCCCCTCAGGGCAGCACAGGGAGGCTGGTGCCAGAGAGTCTCACCTAAGTCAGGTTAGCCTGGGAACATCAACACACACACACACACACACACACACACACGCCATGAGCTAATGAGCCATTATATTGTCATTAGTGTTTGATTTGCAGCAACCTGCATTCTACACGTCTGTCCAGTTTTCACACGGCTGTGTGTGTGTGTGTGTGTGTGTGTGTGTGTGTGTGTGTGTGTGTGTGTGTGTGTGTGTGGAGGCATTGTTTTCATTACAAGCCAAAAAAAACAACAACTCGCTGAACGGTCCTCATATTCAGCCACCCTGCCGACACACACACACACACACACACACACACACACACTGTCACTAACCCGGTGGTGCACTCATACTTTGAAGTCCCAAAACCCTGGAACTGGACCAGCCAGGTGATGATTGGAACTAAAAAGGTCAAACACACGTTGCCTTGTTGGTCAGGACAATATCCTCTGGCTTTAGTGGATCTAACATAATAGTGAGAGTCCAGTCCATTGTGGATCTAACATAATAGTGAGAGTCCAGTCCATTGTGGATCTAACATAAGAGTGAGAGTCCAGTCCATTGTGGATCTAACATAAGAGTGTGAGAGTCTAGTCCATAGTGGTTCTAACATAATAGTGAGAGTCCAGTCCATAGTGGATCTACCATAATGGTGTGAGAGTCCAGTCCATAGTGGATCTAACATAATAGTGTGAGTCCAGTCCACAGTCGATCTAAAATAATAGTGAGAGTCCAGTCCATAGTGGATCTAACATAATAGTGGGAGTCCAGTCCATAGTGGATCTAACATAATAGTGGGAGTCCAGTCCATAGTGGATCTAACATAATAGTGAGAGTCCAGTCCATAGTGGATCTAACATAATAATAGTAAGAGTCCAGTCCATAGTGGATCTAACATAATAGTGAGAGTCCAGTCCATAGTGGATCTAACAAAATAGTGAGAGAGTCCAGTCCATAGTGGATCTAATATAATAGTAAGAGTCCAGTCCATAGTGGATATAACATAATAGTGAGAGTCCAGTCCATAGTGGATCTAACATAATAGGGAGAATACAGTCCATAGTGGATCCAACATAATAGTGTGAGTCCAGTCCATAGTGGATCTAACATAATAGTGTGAGAGTCCAGTCCATAGTGGATCTAACATAATAGTGTGAGAGTCCAGTCCATAGTGGATCTAACATAATAGTGAGAGAGTCCAGTCCATAGTGGATCTAACATAATAGTGTGAGAGTCCAGTCCATAGTGGATCTAACATAATAGGGAGAATACAGTCCAAAGTGGATCCAACATAATAGTGAGAGTCCAGTCTATAGTGGATCTAACATAATAGTGTGAGAGTCCAGTCCATAGTGGATTTAACATAATAGTGAGAGAGTCCAGTCCATAGTGGATCTAACATAATAGTGTGAGAGTCCAGTCCATAGTGGATCTAACATAATAGTGAGAGAGTCCAGTCCATAGTGGATCTAACATAATAGTGTGAGAGTCCAGTCCATAGTGGATCTAACATAATAGGGAGAATACAGTCCAAAGTGGATCCAACATAATAGTGAGAGTCCAGTCTATAGTGGATCTAACATAATAGTGTGAGAGTCCAGTCCATAGTGGATTTAACATAATAGTGAGAGAGTCCAGTCCATAGTGGATCTAACATAATAGTGTGAGAGTCCAGTCCATAGTGGATCTAACATAATAGTGTGAGAGTCCAGTCCATAGTGGATCTAATATAGTAGTGTGAGTCCAGTCCATAGTGGATCTAACAACAACTGAAGCACAGATAAGTGGTCCACCCTGGGTCTCAACTCTGGACAGCTAGCGCATCATCTGTGGTCACCTGTTAACCTCTCCACGCAGGAGAGGGGGGCAGAGCAGATGCGGGACGGCAGATCAACTGGTCTATTTAAATTTTAGAGTATAGAAATGAGTATTAAGATGGGATTCAAGACTTTTCTGCGGCATCCAAACTGCGTTCTTGCAGTCGTGTTCTCTGCACTGCAAAATTTTGAGGCCAGGTGGTTAGAAAGTCGGCCATCTTGTGTGCTGTATTACTTAGACCTCAATCACGTGTACTTCAAGTATGCATCAACGATTGCCAGTTAAGAATGAAGGAGATGTGTTGTGTGAGGAAAACAATTAAAAATTAAAAAATAAAATAAAAATGAAACGACAAGTTTTGTTTGCTGTGGAAAAAGTCAGATTGAGAAAAAGGTCCCTTTTTTGCCATAAAAGGCCAATAAGGTAAATGACCTAAATGTTTCCACGCCGGCTTTTGTTCTGAAGAAATGAAAACTAGTGTGTCCTGTTTTCCCTGCACAACATTAATTGCCGACTACGTCAAAAAAAAAGTCACATGTTGTTAAAACAGCATGGGGATTTTTTTTTTAAGGCTACATAAATAAACTTTGAGGGCAGCACGGTGGGGGAGGGGTTAGTGTGTCTGCCTCACAATACGAAGGTCCTGAGTAATCAGGGTTCAATCACGGACTCGGTATCTTTTTGTGTGGAGTTTGCATGTTCTCCCCGTGACTGCGTGAGTTCCCTCCGGATTCTCCGGCTTCCTCCAACTTCCATAGACATGCACCTGGGGATAGGCCCCTCCCACCTCCAAAGACATGCACCTGGGGATAGGCCCCTCCCACCTCCAAAGACATGCACCTGGGGATAGGCCCCTCCCACCTCCAAAGTTTGCACCTGGGGATTTGCCCCTCCCACCTCCAAAGAGATATACCTGGGGATAGGTCCCTCCCACTTCTAAAGACATGCACCTGGGGATAGGCCCCTCCCACCTCCAAAGACATGCACCTGGGGATAGGCCCCTCCCACCTCTAAAGACATGCACCTGGGGATAGGCCCCTCCCACCTCCAAAGACATGCACCTGGGGATAGGCCCCTCCCACCTCCAAAGACATGCACCTGGGGATATGCCCCTCCCACCTTCAAATACATGCACCTGGAGATTTGCTCCTCCCACCTCCAAAGACATGCACCTGGGGATTTTGCCCCTCCCATCTCCATAGATATATGCACCTGGGGATATGCCCCTCCCACCTCCAAAGAGATATACCTGGGGATTTGCCCCTCCCAACTCCAAAGACATGCACCTGGGGATAGGACCCTCCCACCTCTAAAGACATGCACATGGGGATAGGCCCCTCCAACCTCCAAAGACATGCACCTGGGGATAGGCCCCTCCCACCTCCAAAGACATGCACCAGGGGATTTGCCCCTCCCACCTCCAAAGACATGCACCTGGGGATAGGCCCGTCCCACCTCCAAAGATATGCACCAGGGGATTTGCCCCTCCCACCTCCAAAGACATGCACCTGGGGATAGGCCCGTCCCACCTCCAAAGATATGCACCTGGGGATAGGCCCCTCCCACCTTCAAATACATGCACCTGGAGATTTGCTCCTCTCTCCTCCAAAGACATGCACCTGGGGATTTTGCCCCTCCCACCTCCATAGGTATATGCACCTGGGGATATGCCCCTCCCACCTCCAAAGAGATATACCTGGGGATAGGTCCCTCCCACTTCTAAAGACATGCACCTGGGGATAGGCCCCTCCCACCTCCAAAGACATGCACCTGGGGATAGGCCCCTCCCACCTCCAAAGACATGCACCTGGGGATAGGCCCCTCCCACCTCCAAAGACATGCACCTGGGGATAGTTTGATTGGCAACACTAAATGGTCCCTAGTGTGTGAATGTGAGTGTGAATGTTGATGGGGACTCATCCAGGGTGTACGCCGCCTTCCGCCCAAATGGTGCTGAGATAGGCTCTAGCACCCCGAAAGGGACAAGCGGTAAAAAATGGATGGATGGGAAGACTACATTTCCTGCAATTGGTGGGGGTGGGAGGAGTCTTTGCATATTTTCTGAGCCCTGGTCAGGCAGCGGCTTTTTGCGATCTGGATAGGAGGAAGAGGAGTCCTGATAGTTTTTTCCGTCCTCACCACTCTCTGGAGAGACTTCCAGTCTGAGGAATTGCAGGCTCTGATAGTAATACTATCATTCGAAATTTCATGTCAATTTTGATTACAAAGACCTCATTAAACGTTGGCAACTCTAGCTCATGGGGAAAAACGCTCACCTGGCGAGTCAGAGTTTGGCAGAGCCTCTGAACGAAAGAAGACCAGCCAGTCAGAGATTCCAGGTGAGAACAACCACAGGTGAATTCATCTCAGTGTGCACAAAGAGGAAGAACATTCCTGAGCTAAGTGTTTGTACCGTGAAAATTCCTAGAGAGGAATGAACTTAATTATAACTTTGACTCTCGTAACAGAGTATTGTCTTTAGCAGCTCTTCCCAAGAACTCTTCTCTAATGTCAGAAGCAGAATCGGAATCAGAAGAGTTTTTATTGCTAACGAGTTCACAAACTAGGAATTGTACATGGTGTAATGGTGCAAAATAAAACACTTGTAACACAGAATAGGTCATAAAATGAGCTGTAACTGAGTTATCAGATCTTGTTATCGTTCATGGGCCTGATGGCCGAGAGGAAAAAACTGTTCAGGTGGCATCTGGATGGACCGTAGTCTCCTGCCTGAGAGGGGTGAATAGTTTGTGTCCAGGGTTAGAAGAGTTAGCTGCGATCCGACCCACACGCCTCCTGGTCCTGGAGGAGAACAGGTCCTGGATTGATGGGAGTTTGCATCCAATAACCTTCTCCGCAGCGATGCTTGTCCCGGGCTTTGGCGCCGGGGAACCACACAAGGATGAAGGAGGTGAGGGTGGATTCCAGCGTCTCAGTCGGCACCTTGAGTTTCTTCAGCTGCTGCAGGAAGTAGAGTACATCCTCTGCTTGGCTTTTTTGATGAGGGAGCTGATGGTCGGCTCCCACTTGAGGTCCCGGGTGATGGTGGTGCCCAAGAAATGGATGGAGTCAACAATGGAGAGAGTCAAACAGGGTGAAGGTGGTTGGTGGGGCTTTGACTTTTCCTGAAGTCCAAGATCATCTCCACTGTTTTCTGGGCGTTCAGCTCCAGGTTGTTAAGGCTGCACCAGGACGCCACCTCTCTCCCGTAGGCAGACTCAAGTTCAGTAGCTCTTCGCGGGTGTTTGAGCATGTGAAGACGCAATTTACGCACAAAAACAAACCAAAATAGTGTTTGTTTACCATGCAACACATTGTTGTGGTGTGTTCTGGCAAAGGGTAGCTACACATGACCTGAAGCAAAGGCAGGAAGTGCTTGTTTGAACGGCACGCAGAAGATGAAATCGTCAAAATTGTGAAAAATGGAAATCCGGGACCTCAACGGAATTAATATGGAAACGACACGATTGTTGGAGAGATTTCAGAACCTTTGATGTGCGTACTTACCTTTTCTGACCGGCAAGTTCCCAAACAATATGACAAAAGAAAAAGTTGTACCAAACGATATAAAGTTAATGTACCTGTGATAGTCTCTGCATTCGACCCATCACCCTTGATCACCCCCTGGGAGGTAAGGCAGTGAGCAGCAGCTTACCTCCCAGGGGTACCTGGAGCTGAACGCCCAGAAAACAGAGGACTTCAGGAAAAGTCAAAGCCCCACCATCCTCCTTCACCCTGATTGACTCTCTCCATTGTTGACTCCATCCGTTTCTTGGGCACCACCAGGAGTGGAGCCTGCGATTTAATTTGACTCAACACGAGGAACCTTACCTGGCCCGGACACGGACAGGATTGACAGATTAATGGAATCATTTTGGGTGATTTAACCCCCAAAACCCCAAAGATTTCTCACTGTCATTCCATTGGGTTGACTTTTTTCTTGCCCTGATGTGGGATCTGAACCGAGAGTGTCGTTGTGGCTTGTGCAGCCCTTTGAGACACTCGTGATTTAGGGCTTGCGGAAGTCTCGCTGCACCTCCGGGTTCTTCGGACCACCAAAGATGGACATGACAGCCTCGTTCATCTTTGTGAACCATGACTTATTTTTCAATAAATGTTCTTTGGATTCCTGCTCAGTCAGTCTTGCTCTCGCTCTTGTTTCACCAACCACCATCAACGACTCCCCTCCTCCTTCCCAGGTGGGCCATCTACTCACCTGTTGCTGATCTCGAAGCCGGTCCTGGTATAAGTAAACATTGATTGATTCATTGATTGATTGCATTCCAACCCTTGATGCTGAGTGCCAAGCAGAGAGGTAATGGGTCCCGTTTTTATAGTCTTTGGTATGACTCTGCCTGGGGTTGGAACTCACGACCTGCCGATCTCAGGGCAGACACTCTAACCCAAGGGTCTCAGACAGAGGCGTTATTTTGCGGCCCTCACCTTAATATGAAAGTTTAATGTTAGTGCGGCCCGTGAGTTTTATATGAATCCCGCTTGACAGCGTTGTGTGCGCAGCTGACGGAATCTACCAAACACGGTGTGGTATGTGGCTCTCAAGGGCCGAACATTGACATCACTTGCGTGATGCAAGCAGAGAAACGTTTTGCCGCTTTTCCACTACGTGGAGATGAGCGGTCCGGAAGCTTCCAAAGCACTCCGTGGAAGGACCGAGCAACAATACAAACCTGTGGTGCGCCGCACCCCAGCGCTGATGCTCCGACAGAGAGTCGCTGGGCTAATCGGACGTGTAACATGTTAGTCGTGATATTAACACGTTCGGGGCTAATTGTCCTACCGTAACTGTAAACGCAACGGCAAGCTCCCCTCCCCCTCTCTCCTGTTGACTCCAGACAGAGACGATTTTTGTTATTTGGGTCCAAAATGGCTCTTTCAACGTTCTGGGTTGCCTACCCCTGCATTGGTGGAAAAGCGGAAAATGAGTGAAAGCGACAGAAACGTTGCCATGGAAACGAGGGTTTTCTAACCTGCCTGGCTACAAGCACACCGCGACACCTGTCCGTCAGAAATAACAATCCCCGATAACCTAGACCAATTCGAACCGTTCTTTTTTTGTTTTGTTTTGTCTCCTTTGCATTGCCTAACATTACTTGATTCTCATTTTGTTCATTTATATTTTGATTTTATTTTGTGTTTTAAATAACAAAAATTTTAAGAAATCTTTTCTTGCGGCCCAGCCTCACCCGGACTCTGCATCCAGTGGCCCCCGGGTAAATTGAGTTTGAGCCACCTGCCTTAGAGCGTAGGGTGAAACTGTATGTGGCTCTCAAGGGCCGAATATTGACATCACTTGCGTGATGCAAGCAGAGAAACATTTTGCCGCTTTTCCACTACGTGGAGATGAGCGGCCCGGAAGCTTCCGAAGCACTCCGCGGAAGGACCGAGCAACAATACAAAACTGTGGCGCACCGGACCCCAGCGCTGATGCTCCGACAGAGAGTCGCTGGGCTAATCGGACGTGTAACATGTTAGTCGTGATATTAACACGTTCAGGGCTAATTGTGCTACCGTAACTGTAAACTCAACGGCAAGCCCCCCTCCCCCTCCCTCCCGTTGGCTCCAGACGGAGACGATTTTTGTTATTTGGGTCCAAAATGGCTCCTTTAACGTTTTGGGTTGCCTACCCCTGCGTTAGTGGAAAAGTGGAAAATAAGTTGCCATGGAAACGAGGGTTTTCCAACAAGCCTGGCTGCAAGCACACCACGACACCTGTCCGTCAGAAATAACAATCCCCGATAACCTGGACCAATTCGAACCGTTTTTTTTTTTGTTAAATTTGCATTGCCTCACATTACTTGATTCTCATTTTGTTCATTTATATTTTGATTTTATTTTGTGTTTAAAATAAAAAATAAAGACGTTTAAAAACATATTTTTTAAGAAATATTTTCTCGCGGCGGCCCAGCCTCGGGTAAATTGAGTTTGAGCCCCCTGCCTTAGAGCGTAGGGTGAAACTGTATGTGGCGCTCAAGGGCCGCACATTGACATCACTTGCGTGATGCAAGCAGAGAAACATTTTGCCGCTTTTCCACTCCGTGGAGACGAGCGGTCCGGAAGCTTCCGAAGCACTCCGCGGACGGACCGAGCAACAATACAAACCTGTGGTGCGCTGGACCCCAGCGCTGATGCTCCGACAGACAGTCGCTGGGCTAATCGGACGTGTAAAATGTACACGTTCGGGGCTAATTGTGCTACCGTAACTGTAAACTCAACGGCGAGCCCCTCTCCCCTCCCTCCCGTTGGCTCCAGACAGAGACGATTTTTGTTATTTGGGTCCAAAATGGCTCTTTCAACGTTCTGGGTTGCCTACCCCTGCATTAGTGGAAAAGCGGAAAATGAGTGAAAGCGACAGAAACGTTGCCATGGTTTTCTAACATGCCTGGCTGCAAGCACACCGCGACACCTGTCCGTCAGAAATAACAATCCCCGATAACCTGGACCAATTCGAACCGTTTTTTTTGTTTGGTTTCGTTTTGACAAAGGAGGTACAAATAGAAGCTGGCCGATTGACATCAGGTGCCAATCAGCCGCAGCTGAGTGAAAACAGGACACAGGGAGACAAACAGG
>NC_084626.1:44517612-44577612 GCF_033978795.1 Nerophis ophidion
ACGAGTAGGGAAACTGGCGAAACAGGCTTGTAGGGATGGTATAGCCTCTGTGTTTTTTCCTGACCTAACGTGTGTGTGTATATATATATAATATATATGAAAAAATAAACAAGAGCCAAACCTGATTGAGAATGTCCTTCCTAGGTGATCCATGGAACCCGCACGACTGTGAAAGTCTGTCACAGTCAACTTATTTAATTCAACCCTTTTAAAAATAAGTAGGCAAAACATTTTATTTTCTTATTCTCAACAAATACATTTGATTTGTTAACCAGGATTGGGATTTGTTTGCAAAAATAACTGACCATGCATGCTATTTAACCACCATGGACGCAGAAAAGACAAGTTTTTTTTTTACCTCAAAATGAGATCAAATGACATTTCATTGCTAATGTGTTCAGTCCAGAAAGTGTTAAAGTACGCCTTGCATTCATGGCCAGGATTTTATTGGCAAACACTTTCCAGACAAACCCATAAATTCCTGCTTTGTGTCCAAATTGGTGAGCGGACGACCGCAGGAAAGTCAACGTGTGCTCCGGCCTCGTAAGTGGCCGCTAATTTACCATTGGGTGTGTGTGTGTGTTTGTGTGTGTGTGTGGGTGTGTGTGTGTGTGTGTGTCGCTTTTAAAAGTGCTCCCCCTCTGGTCAACATATGAAATAACAAGTGTGTGTAAGAAAATGAAATGCCTTAATTAATTTAAAAAATAAAATAAAAAATGTCTGTAGAGACATAATTTAATAACTTGAAGTGAATAATGAAGATTAAAAACAATTAAAAAAATTTTTTTTTAACTTTTTTTTTAACTAAATGCAGGCTTTTTTTCACAGTGTGTTGACTTTTTCCTCATAAAATCGGGAACAATTTCTCATATTATTTCAGTTTCTGTGATAATGCAATATTTTCTCGTAAAATTATTACTATTTTTATGTACAATTATTACATAATAATGTCACTATTTAATGCAAAATAGTGACATTTGTCCTATAAAATGCTGACTTATCACAATATGGCCAATTTTGTTGTTGTTCTTGAAAAATATTGAAAGTTTTGGAGGAAAATTATGACTTTTGTCAAGTAAATATTATAATATTGCCAACATTTAAAATTTTTCTTATAAAATTGTGACTTTGGTCCAGTAACATTACGACTTCATAAAATTGCCAAAATGTTAAGCTTTTCTTGTAAAATTGCGACTGTTATTGAGTAAAAGTCCAACTTTTATCATAATATTGCAAAAAAGTTCCGTTTTTCATGTAAAATTTTAAAATTTAAAATGTCATATGTTGACCTCTGGTCAACATATGAAATGACAAGTGTGTGTAAGAAATTAAAATGCGCACCCTTTGGCCTAAATTTTAAAAAAATTAAATAAATAAATATGTCTGTAGAGACATAATGTAATAACTTGAAGTAAATAATGAATATTTAAAACCAATTACAAACCAAAAAAAGTAAACATTTTTTTTTTTTACTAAAAGCAGGCTTTTTTACAGTGTGTCAACTTTTTTCTCATAAAATCGGAAACAATTTCTCACATTACTTCTGTTTCTGTAATATAGCAATATTTTCTTGTAAAATTATTACTTTTTTATGTAAAATTTTTACTTTTTAATGCAAAATGGTGGCATTTGTCCCACAACATTCTGACTTATCACAATATTGCCAATTTTGTTGTTGCTCTTGTAAAATACGGAAATTTGGGGGGTAAGATTTTTATCATATAATTGCAAAAATGTTCAGTTTTTCTTGTAAAATTTTTAAATTCTAAATGTCATATGTTGACCTCTGGTCAACATATGAAATAACAAGTGTGTGTAAGAAATTTAAATGCGCCCCCTTTGGCCTAAATAAAATCAAAAAAATTAATAAATAAATATGTCTGTAGAGACATAATGTAATAACTTAAAGTAAATAATGAAGATTAAAAACCAATTACAAACCAAAAAAATGTAAACTTAGTGTGTCAACTTTTTTCTCATAAAATCGGAAACAATTTCTCACATTACTTCTGTTTCTGTAATATAGCAATATTTTCTTGTAAAATTATTACTTTTTTTGATGTAAAATTTTTACTTTTTAATGCAAAATGGTGGCATTTTTCTTATAACATTCTGACTTGTCACAATATCGCCAATTTTGTTGTTGTTCTTGTAAAATACTGACATTTTTTGAGTAAGATTATGACTTTTGTCATAATTTTGCCAAGTATAAATCTGAATAAATATTGTAATATTGCCCAAAAAATTTAAGTTTTCTTATAAAATTGTGACTTTTGTTGAGTAAAACTACGATTTTTCAAAAAATTGCCAAAATGTTAAGCTTTTCTTGTAAAATTGAGACTGTTATTGAGTAAAATTCCAACTTTTATCATAATATTGCAAAAATGTTCAGTTTTTCTTGTAAAATCTCAAAATTTAAAATTTAAAATTGTCATATGTTGACCAGAGGTCAACATATGAAATAACAAGTGTGTGTAAGAAATTTAAATGCGCCCCCTTTGGCCTAAATAAAAAAAAAAAAAAGATAAATAAATATGTCTGTAGAGACATAATGTAATAAATAAAGTAAATAATGAAGATTAAAAACCAATTACGAACAAAAAAAATTTAACTTTTTTTTTTTTTTTTACTAAAGGCAGGCTTTTTATTTACAGTGTGTCAACTTTTTTTCCGTAAAATGGGAAACAATTTCTCACATTACTTCTGTTTCTGTAATATAGCAATATTTTCTGGTAAAATTATTACTTTTTTTTATGTAAAATTTTTACTTTTTAATGCAAAATGGTGGCATTTGTCCTATAACATTCTGACTTATCACAATATTGCCAATTTTGTTGTTGCTCTTGTAAAATACTGAAATTTTTTGAGTAAGATTATGACTTTTGTCATAATTTTGCCAAGTATAAATCTGAATAAATATTGTGATATTTCCAAAAAATTTTTAGTTTTCTCATAAAACTGTGACTTTTGTCGAGTAAAACTACGACTTTTCAAAAAATTGCCAAAATGTTAAGCTTTTCTTGTAAAATTGAGACTGTTATTGAGTAAAATTCCAACTTTTATCATAATATTGCAAAAATGTTCAGTTTTTCTTATAAAATCTTAAAATTTAAAATGTCATATGTTGACCAGAGGTCAACATATGAAATAACAAGTGTGTGTAAGAAATTGAAATGCGCCCCTTTTGGCCTAAATAAAAAAAAAAAAAAAAAATAAATATGTCTGTAGAGACATAATGTAATAACTTAAATAATGAAAATTAAAAACCAATTACAAACAAAAAAATGTAAACACTTTTTTTACTAAAAGCAGGCTTTTTTTCAACTTTTTTCTCATAAAATCGGAACAATTTCTCACATTACTTCTGTCTCTGTAATATAGCAATATTTTCTTGTAAAATTATTACTTTTTTAATGTAAAATTTTTACTTTTTAAGTAAGAGTATGACATTTGTCATAATTTTGCCAAGTATAAATCTGAATAACTATTGTAATATTTCCCAAAAAATTTAAGTTTTATATAAAATTGTGACTTTTGTCGAGTAAAACTATGACTTTTCAAAAAATTTCCAAAATGTTAAGCTTTTCTTGTAAAATTGAGACTGTTATTGAGTAAAATTCCAACTTTCATCATAACATTGCACAAATGTTCAGTTTTTCTTGTAAAATTTTGACTTGCGTCGAGTAAAAAGACGACTTTTATTATAACACTGCCAAAATTCTTAAGTATATTTTGTGAAATTGTGACCTTTTTTCTTGTGAAATTCACTAACTAATTTTTCACAACAAGTTTTTTTATCTTTGCGTAGTATGTATATATCAATAATGTTATAAATACACATAAAATAAGTAGGTATTTTTCGGAGGTCTCAAGAAGGTAAGAAATACAAGAATGTGTGTTTTTTTTGTGTTTTCTGTTAGTTTTGGACTCCTTTAGTTCCTGTTTGTGCACCTCCCTGAGTTTGTTTTGGTTGCCATGGTTGCTCACTATCTTCACCTGTCTCTGATTAGTTGCTCACCTGCTACTAATCACTAATTAGAGGCATTTTTTAAGCCTGCCTTTTTGTTTTTTGTGTCATGAAAAAGGGAGTTTTTTGGGGTTGGTGCACTAATTGTAAGTGTATCTTGTGTTTTTTTATGTTAACTTAGTAAAAAAATAATAAAATAAAAAATAAAACCTTTAAATAATAATAATAAAAAAATATTCTGCGGCCCGGTACTAAACGAGCCGCGGCCCGGTGGTTGTGGACCACTACTAAAGAGGGAGGAATTTTTCTCAGGTCTCAAGAAGGTAAGAAATACAATAACGTGTGTGTGTGTGTGTGTGTGTGTGTGTGTGTGTGTGTTTCCTGCCCACCCGGTGGTTTGCCGTCTCTCTGCATTGAGCTGAGATGTGAGGAGCGACTTGAAGAGCGCGGCTGCAGATGAAAAAGCCATAGGGGCGGTGCGAGGATGACAAACAGTCCAAACAGAACCTGATCTCGGGGTAATTATACCTCGTGTTTGTTCAAACTCTGCAACCTGCTGTCACACGGTCACTGATGGGCCTGTCTTCTCCCTTTTAGTGGGGGGGGGGATTATTACTCATTAGGTGTTCACACTTACCGTGTGTGTGTGTGTGTGTGTGTGTGTGTGTGTGTGTGTGTGTGTGTGTGTGTGTGTGTGTGTGTGTGTGTGTGTGTGTGTGTGAGTGCCAGTCTTCTTCTTGTGTTAGAGTAAAATGAGGGGTTGAAAAAAGGGCCGGTCAAACAGAGGCCCTCACCAGAGGCCCAGACCTCCACCAAGGCCCAATGGAGCTTTGCAGACTGCTGGGGAAATAAAAGTTGTCAAAGCTCAGCAGGAACAAGACGTTGATGCAACCTTGATTTCACGTCCTTTAAAACTGACTTTGAAACAACCTCGCAAAATAGCTGCGTTTGTAAATTGAGACAACGCTGTTGGTTGGGAAATGACCACATTTCAATGTCGGATCAACGTCAGAACTCGATTGATTGAAGGTTGTCAAAAAGCATGTTGTTTCAACGTTGTGTTTGTGTTGAAGAATATTGGTTGGGAAATGACCTAAATCCAACGTTTGAACCCAACGTTGATTTAAAGTTGTCAAAAAGCATGTTGTTTCAACTTTATGTTTGTGTTGAAAATAACCAAAATTCAACGTTGGAACCCAACATTGATTTATCGTTGCGTTTGTGTTGAAGAATATTGGTTGGAAAATAACCAAAATTCAATGTTGGAACCGAACATTGATTTAACGTTGTGTTTGTGTTGAAGAATATTTTGGGGGAAAATGACCAAAATTCAACATTAGAACCCAACATTGATTTAACGTTGTAGAAAAGCATGTTGTTTCAACGTTGTGTTTGTGTTGAAAAATATTGGTTGGAAAATAACCAAAATTCAACGTTAGGACCCAACGTTGATTTGACGTTTTCAAAAAGCAAATTGTTTCAACGTTATGTTTCTGTTGTAGAATATTGGTTGGGAAATGACCTAAATTCAACGTTTGAACCCAACGTTGATTTAAGGTTGTCAAAAAGCATGTTGTTTCAACTTTATGTTTGTGTTGAAAATAACCAAAATTCAACGTTGGAACCCAACATTGATTTAATGTTGTCAAAAAGCATGTTGTTTCAATGTTGTGTTTGTGTTGAAGAATATTGGTTGGGAAATGACCTAAATTCAACGTTTGAACCCAACGTTGATTTAAGGTTGTCAAAAAGCATGTTGTTTCAACTTTATGTTTGTGTTGAAAATAACCAAAATTCAACGTTGGAACCCAACATTGATTTATCGTTGCGTTTGTGTTGAAGAATATTGGTTGGAAAATAACCAAAATTCAATGTTGTAACCGAACATTGATTTAACGTTGTGTTTGTGTTGAAGAATATTTTTGGGGAAAATGACCAAAATTCAACATTAGAACCCAACATTGATTTAACGTTGTAGAAAAGCATGTTGTTTCAACGTTGTGTTTTTGTTGAAAAATATTGGTTGGAAAATAACCAAAATTCAACGTTAGGACCCAACGTTGATTTAACGTTTTCAAAAAGCAAATTGTTTCAACGTTATGTTTCTGTTGTAGAATATTGGTTGGGAAATGACCAAAATTCAACATTAGAACCCAACATTGATTTAATGTTGTCAAAAAGCATGTTGTTTCAATGTTGTGTTTGTGTTGAAGAATATTGGTTGGGAAATGAGCAAAATTCAACATTAGAACCCAATGTTGATTTGACGTTGTCAAAAAGCATGTTGTTTCAACATTGTGTTTGTGTTGAAGAATATTGGTTGGGAAATAACCAAAATTCAACGTTAGAACCCAACATTGATTTAACATTGTCAAAAAGCATGTTGTTTCAATGTTGCGTTTGTGTTATAGAATATTGGTTGGAAAATGACCTAAATTCAATGTTTGAACCCAACATTGATTTAACGTTGTCAAAAAGCATGTTGTTTCAATGTTGTGTTTGTGTTGAAGAATATTGGTTGGGAAATGACCAAAATTCAACATTAGAACCCAACATTGATTTAATGTTGTCAAAAAGCATGTTGTTTCAATGTTGTGTTTGTGTTGAAGAATATTGGTTGGGAAATGAGCAAAATTCAACATTAGAACCCAATGTTGATTTGACGTTGTCAAAAAGCATGTTGTTTCAACATTGTGTTTGTGTTGAAGAATATTGGTTGGGAAATAACCAAAATTCAACGTTAGAACCCAACATTGATTTAACATTGTCAAAAAGCATGTTGTTTCAACGTTATGTTTGTGTTGTAGAATATTGGTTGGGAAATGACCAAAATTCAACATTAGAACCCAACATTGATTTAACATTGTCAAAAAGCATGTTGTTTCAACGTTGCGTTTGTGTTGTAGAATATTGGTTGGAAAATGACCTAAATTCAATGCTTGAACCCAACATTGATTAAAGGTTGTCAAAAATTATGTTGTTTCCACGTTGTGTTTGTGTTGAAGAATATTGGTTTGGAAGTGACCAAAATTCAACGTTAGAACCCAACCTTGATTTTACGTTGTCAAAAATTATGTTGTTTCAACGTTGTGTTTGTGTTGAAGAATATTGGTTTGGAAGTGACCAAAATTCAACGTTAGAACCCAACATTGATTTTACGTTGTCAAAAAGCATGTTGTTTCAACTTTATGTTTGTGTTGAAAATAACCAAAATTCAACGTTGGAACCTAACATTGATTTAACGTTGTGTTTGTGTTGAATAATATTGTTTGGAAAATGACCAAAATTCAACATTCGAACCCAACATTGATTTAACGTTGTCAAAAAGCATGTTGTTTCAACATTGTGTTTGTGTTGAAGAATATTGGTTGGAAAATAACCAAAATTCAATGTTAGAACCCAATGTTGATTTAACGTTGTCAAAAAGCATGTTGTTTAAACGTTGTGTTTGTGTTGTAGAATATTGGTTGGAAAATGACAAAAATTCAACGTTAGAACCCAACATGGATTAAAGGTTGTCAAAAAGCATGTTTTGATATTTGATATTTATCTTATATTTTTAAATGCATTTTGGCCAAAGGGGGCTTAATTTCAATTTCTTACACACACTTGTTATTTCATATGTTGACCAGAGGGGGAGCACTTTTAAACGCGACACACAGTCAATGTGAAAAATCCCTCCTTTTTGGGACCACCCTCATTTTGATAGATTTCCCCACCCAAATGAGACATTCTCCATTAGATGCAATGGTTAATTTGATGCAAGTCAAAATTTTACAAGAAAAACTAAACACTTGTGCAATATCATGATAAAAGTTCGACTTTTACACAATAACAGTCGCAATTTTAAGAGAAAATATTAGAATTTTGGCAGTATTATAATAAAAGTTGTTATTTTACTCAACGCCAGTCCAAATTTTACAAAAAAAACTGAACATTTGTGCAATATTATGGTAAAAGTTCAACTTTTACTCAGTCGCAGCTTAGAATTTTAGCACTATTATAAGAAAAGTCGTCATTTTACTCGACACAAGTCAAAATTATACAAGAAAAACTGAACACTTGTGCAGTTTTATGATAAAAGTTCAAATTTTACTCAATAACAGTTGCAATTTTTCAATAAAAGCTTAGAATTTTGGTTAGTATTGTAATAAAAGTTGTTATCTTACTCGACGGAAGTCAAAATTTTACACAAAAAACTGAATACTGAATACTTGTGCAATATCATGATAAAAGTAAACAGTTGCAATTTTACCAGAAAATCTTAAAATTTTAGCAGTGTTATAATAAAAGTCATCATTTTACTCAACACAAATAAAAACATTTCAAGAAAAATTGAACACTTGTGCAACATTATTCGATTTTTTCTCAATAACAGTCGCAATTTTATAAGAACAGCTTAGAATTTTTGCACTATTATAATAAAAGTCGGCATTTTACTCGACACAAGTCAAAATTATACAAGAAAAACTGAACACTTGTGCAGTTTTATGATAAAAGTTGGAATTTTACTCAATAACAGTTGCATTTTTTCAATAAAAGCTTAGAATTTTGGTTAGTATTGTCATAAAAGTTGTTATTTTACTCGACAATTTTACACAAAAAACTGAACACTTGTGCAATATCATGATAAAAGTTATTTTTTACGCAATAACAGTCGCAATTTTACTGGAAAATCTTAGAATTTTGGCAGTTTTATAATAAAAGTCATCATTTTACTCAACACAAGTCAAAATTTTTCAAGAAAAATTGAACACTTGTGCAACATTATTCGGATTTTTCTCAATAACAGTCGCAATTTCACAAGAAAAGCTTCAAATGTTAGGAATTTTATGAAAACAGAAAAGTCACAATTTTATAAGCGACCTTTAAAATGTTGGCAATATTATAATAATAATCTGAATTTTATTTGCCAAAATTGTGTGAATGTTGTCTGTCTATCTGTGTTGGCCCTGCGATGAGATGGCGACTTGTCCAGGGTGTACCCCGCCTTCCGCCCGATTGTAGCTGAGATAGGCGCCAGCGCCCCCCGCGACCCCGAAAGGGAATAAGCGGTAGAAAATGGATGGATGGATGGAAAATTATGACAAGTCATCATTTTACCATTTTTTTTTTTTACAAGAACTAAAAAAATTGGCAACATTGCGATAAAAGTCGGAACTTTATATGACAAATGACATGATTTTGGTCTTAACTTCAGATGGAAGGCACCTTTCCTTGTTCATTACTCAAGAAGGGTGGAAATACAAGAACACACACACACACACGTTTTTAATTCCAATCTGTTTGAAGAACTGAGCGATTCATGCCTTGATTGATGCTCATATTTCATCTGTATCGACACTTTGTTATGGTGGCAACTAAATCCTGGTAGAATTACAGCGTGCAGACGCAGAGAGAGGAAACACAAACAGGCCCGAAGCCAGAACCCAGACCTACTGTCTCATCATCCATGATAAAATGCAACATTTTCTCCCCCTCCTTTTGCTCGTTTAACTCTCTTCTTCGTTCCTTCTGTATAGGAAACATCTTCCGCTCTCTGGCTCACACACACACACACACACACACACACACACACACACACACACACATTCTGTGGTTGTGTAGCGACAAACCCGGGGGATGAGAGGAGCTTTCATGCTGACAGGATGTCAGAGCTCAGCGGGAGGCGACTAACTAGAGGGAGCATCAAAGAAGGACTAAATCAGCTCGACTCCACGCTCACATTCCTCCAGCGTGCAGATATGAGAGGGCGCGCCCGCTTCGGGAAGGCCGACATTTAAATGAAATATACGTCTATTCTACTTTGCATTTTTAGTAGCAACATTATGAGCATCAGCTTCAAAATTAAATCTCACACACACTGATCAAGAAAAACTGAACACGTGTAATATTATTCGAATTTTACTCAATAACAGTCGCAATTTTACAAGAAAAGCTTAAAGCCCTACTGAATTATTATTTAAACGGGGATAGCAGGTCCATTCTATGTGTCATACTTCATAATTTCGCCATATTGCCATATTTTGGCTGAAGGGATTTAGTAGAGAACATCGATGATAAAGTTTGCAACTTTTGGTGCTGATAAAAAAAAAGCCTTGCCTGTAACAAAAGTAGCAGACGATGTGCACGTGACGTCACGGGTTGTGGAGCTCCTCACATCTGAACATTGTTTACAATCACGGCCACCAGTAGCGAGAGCGATTCGGATCGAGAAAGCGACGATTTCCCCATTAATTTGAGCGAGGATGAAAGATTCGTGGATGAGGAAAGTGAGAGTGAAGGACTAGAAAAAAAAGACTATACAGTGGGATAAAGTTTGCAACTTTTGGTGCTGATAAAAAAAAGCCTTGTCTGTACCGGAAGTAGCAGACGATGTGCGCGTGACGTCACGGGTTCTGAACATTGTTTACAATCATGACCACCGGCAGCGAAAGCGATTCGGACCGAGAAAGCGACATTTTCCCCATTAATTTGAGCAAGGGTGAAAGATTCGTGGATGAGGAAAGTGAGAGTGAAGGACTAGAAAAAAAAGACTATACAGTGGGATAAAGTTTGCAACTTTTGGTGCTGATAAAAAAAAGCCTTGCCTGTACCGGAAGTAGCAGACGATGTGCGCGTGACGTCACGGGTTCTGAAGATCGTTTACAATCATGGCCACCGGCAGCGAGAGCGATTCGGACCGAGAAAGCGACGATTTCCCCATTAATTTGAGCGAGGGTGAAAGATTCGTGGATGAGGAAAGTGAGAGTGAAGGACTAGAAAAAAAAGACTATACAGTGGGATAAAGTTTGCAACTTTTGGTGCTGATAAAAAAAAGCCTTGCCTGTACCGGAAGTAGCAGATGATGTGCGCGTGACGTCACGGGTTCTGAAGATTGTTTACAATCATGGCCACCGGCAGCGAGAGCGATTCGGGCCGAGAAAGCGACGATTTCCCCATTAATTTGAGCGAGGATGAAAGATTCGTGGATGAGGAAAGTGAGAGTGAAGGACTAGAAAAAAAAGACTATACAGTGGGATAAAGTTTGCAACTTTTGGTGCTGATAAAAAAAAGCCTTGCCTGTACCGGAAGTAGCAGACGATGTGCGCGTGACGTCACGGGTTCTGAACATTGTTTACAATCATGGCCACCGGCAGCGAAAGCGATTCGGACCGAGAAAGCGACATTTTCCCCATTAATTTGAGCGAGGGTGAAAGATTCGTGGATGAGGAAAGTGAGAGTGAAGGACTAGAAAAAAAAGACTATACAGTGGGATAAAGTTTGCAACTTTTGGTGCTGATAAAAAAAAAAGCCTTGCCTGTAACAAAAGTAGCAGATGATGTGCGCGTGACGTCACGGGTTGTGGAGCTCATCACATCTGAACATTGTTTACAATCATGGCTACCGGCAGCGAGAGCGATTCGGGCCGAGAAAGCGACGATTTCCCTATTAATTTGAGCGAGGATGAAAGATTCGTGGATGAGGAAAGTGAGAGTGAAGGACTAGAAAAAAAAGACTACAGTGGGAGCGATTCAGATGTTATTAGACACATTTACTAGGATAATTCTGGAAAATCCCTTATCTGTTTATTGTGTTACTAGTGGTTTAGTGAGATTATATGGTCGTACCTGTACAAGCTGAAGGTCGGCCCCGCACCTTTCTGCAGCACCAGTCGACGGGTGGTGGCGATGCCCATCTCTGCCCTTCGCAAGGGACCCTCTTCGAAACAGGATCTTTCGAAATGATCGCTGCATAATACACTGTACTTTGTGTGTGTGGTCCAATCCAACCGTGTTCGCTTGACATCTCTGTTCCATAGTAAAGCTTCACCGTCATCTTTCGGGAATGTAAACAATGAAACACCGGCTGTGTTTGTGTTGCTAAAGGCGGCCGCGACACACCGCTTCCCACCTACAGCTTTCTTCTTTGATGTCTCCATTACTCATTGAAGAAATTGCAAAAGATTCAGCAACACAGAAGTCCAGAATAGTGTGGAATTATGCGATGAAAACAGATGACTTATAGCTGGGAACTGCCTTTCGCAAGGGACCCTCTTCGAAACAGGATCTTTCGAAATGATCGCCGCATAATAGACTGTACTTTGTGTGTGTGGTCCAATCCAACCGTGTTCACTTGACATCTCTGTTCCATAGTAAAGCTTCACCGTCATCTTTCGGGAATGTAAACAATGAAACACCAGCTGTGTTTGTGTTGCTAAAGGCGGCCGCGATACACCGCTTTCCACCTACAGCTTTCTTCTTTGATGTCTCCATTACTCATTGAAGAAATTGCAAAAGATTCAGCAACACAGAAGTCCAGAATACTGTGGAATTATGCGATTAAAACCGATTACTTATAGCTGGGAACTGCCTTTCGCAAGGGACCTTCTTCGAAACACGATCTTTCGAAATGATCGCTGCATAATACACTGTACTTTGTGTGTGTGGTCCAATCCAACCGTGTTCGCTTGACATCTCTGTTCCATAGTAAAGCTTCACCGTCATCTTTCGGGAATGTAAACAATGAAACACCGGCTGTGTTTGTGTTGCTAATGGCGGCCGCAATACACTGCTTCCAACCTACAGCTTTCTTCTTTTACGTCTCCATTATTCATTGAAGAAATTGCAAAAGATTCAGCAACACAGAAGTCCAGAATAGTGTGGAATTATGCGATGAAAACAGATGACTTATAGCTGGGAACTGCCTTTCGCAGGGGACCCTCTTCGAAACACGATCTTTCGAAATGATCGCCGCATAATACACTGTACTTTGTGTGTGTTGTCCAATCCAACCGTGTTCGCTTGACATCTCTGTTCCATAGTAAAGCTTCACCGTCATCTTACGGGAATGTAAACAATGAAACACCGGCTGTGTTTGTGTTGCTAAAGGCGGCCGCGATACACTGCTTCCCGCCTACAGCTTTCTTCTTTGACGTCTCCATTACTCATTGAACAAATTGCAAAAGATTCAGCAACACAGAAGTCCAGAATAGTGTGGAATTATGTGATGAAAATAGACGACTTATTACTGGGAATGATGTTTGAAAAAATTGTCCTCTACAATGCGTGATTTCACGCACGCGCGTCATCATACCGAGACGTTTTAGCATGATATTCCCGCGCGAAATTAAAAATTGTAATTTAGTAAACTAAAAAGGCCGTATTGGCATGTGTTGCAATGTTAATATTTCATCATTGATATATTAACTATCAGACTGCGTGGTCGCTAGTAGTGGCTTTCAGTAGGTCTTTAAAGGCGACTGTGTAAACAGAGCGATGTCCCAATTAGGTAAGCATTGCCAGAACACACACACACACACACACACCCCAGTAAGTGTAGGTGAGTAAACATTGAGTTGTATGTTAAAAAAAAAAACGTGTCTTTCCCCCGTCCTCACCGTTGTATTCCCACCATTCATCGCAAACTGACACCCTGCAGTCCTTAAAGTCTCCCAGCTCTCCAAACAGGACCCGCTTTGACCGCCGCCTAATTACACACCGTTTGACTTCACTTTACCAGTCTGAAGGAGGCAAGGCGTACATGGGGGGGGGGGGCCCTGATATCCCTTCCATCAATGTCAAGAGTGGCCCCCCCCCCAATGACACCAGATGACATGTTTCAATGTCCTGGCTGGGCCTGACACTCCCAATTCTTACTTACCCTCAGGGGTAATGGCACCTAGGAGTGGGAAGGCATCATAAATGTACAACAAATCGAAACTACAACTTTTAAACCAGGGGTCCCCGAAATACGGACCAGACACGGCCCGCCAGCGTCCAAAATCCGGCCCGGAGTAGGACTGAATAAAAAAATAAAACATTTTAATCAATTATTTTTATTTTTGAATAAATAAATGGGTTGTACTTGTATAGCGCTTTTCTACCTTCAAGGTACTCAAAGCGCTTTGACACTACTTCCACATTTACCCATTCACACACTGATGGAGGGAGCTGCCATGCAAGGCGCTAACCATCAGGAGCAAGGGTGAAGTGTCTTGCTCAAGGACACAACAGATGTGACGAGGTTGGTACTTGGTGGGATTTGAACCAGGGACCCTCGGGTTGCGCACGGCCACTCTTCCCCACCGCGCCACGCCGTCCCTTGTTGTTATTATTTTTATTTATTTTTTTATCTGTCCTTTCTAGTCCATCCATCAATCCATTTTCTACCGCTTGTTACGCTCAGGGTCTCCAAGCCGTCGAAAAATGCATTTTCCCATCGATAACATGACATCATCACGTGCACGCTCTTTAAGTCAATTAGTGCACGAGGGGGAAAAAAATGGCGAAATCGTTGGGGCAATGTAATAATTTTTAAACATCAGTGGACATGTGACTACTTTTTTTTTAATATATATATATATATATATATATATGTATATATATATATATACAAACCCCATTTCCATATGAGTTGGGAAATTGTGTTAGATGTAAATATAAACAGAATACAATGATTTGCAAATCATTTTCTTTGTGCAAATATATTTTATTAGATTTTACAGTTAAAATGACAAACAGTCACATCCACTCATACACACACACATACACACTTGAGGAGAGAGGTGCACATGAACTTTAACAACTCAAGGTTTACAGTACAGACATTATTAGAAAATATACCCATATATTGTATATATATATACATACACACACACATATATATATCCATACATATATATATATATATACATATATATCCATCCATCCCGCTGCGGCTCACGATCAGCAGGCTATCGAGATCACAGCAAAATAGATGAACATACCTCGGCATCAAGGATCCTCAGGAAGTGTTCACAAGATCACCTCCCGAGGGCCTGTCCACCGTACACACTTAGAGGGGAAAAAAAAGGAAAAGTTACAGGGCTTGATCAATACAAAACAATCACAAAAAAAAAAAAAACAGAACAAAAAAGCAAGTAAACCATGACAAAACCATATCAGAAGTGACACAAGAAAAACAAATGTAGTGTTGAATCAGTACAAAAGATAATAACAATAAAAATTAAAAAGGAATACAACTACAAAAAAATGGCAGTTTAGTTTTCCTTTAAATGTCTATAAGTTATGCTTCAATATATGTCAGTAAAGGTTTCCAGGTTAATTCCCATTTATTCATATTTGTAGAGTTTATAAATCTTATTTTTTCAAGAGTCATTACATTCACAAGTTCATTTAACCAGTTCCTGAAGTTGGGTGCAGATAGAGTATTCCAGTCTCTGAGAATGAGTCTTTTGGCCAAAACCGTCCCAAGCAGCAACACAGTTCTAATATGTTTTGGAAGCTTTTGTGTTTCTGAAGACCACCCAAATAAGATCATATCCCTATCAGGGACAATTTTTCTCTGATATACCCCCGAGTAAAAAAAGAAAATGCTGGACCAAAATGATTGAATAATTGGACATCAAATCATTTTCAACCCATATTCAGTTGAATATGCTACAAAGACAACATATTTAATGTTCAAACTCATAACCTTTATTTTGATTTTTTTTTGTGCAAATAATAAATAACTTAGAATTTCATGGCTGCAACATGTGCCAAAGTAGTTGGGAAAGGGCATGTTCACCACTGTGTTACATCACCTTTTCTTTTAACAACGCTCAATAAACGTTTGGGAACTGAGGAAACTAATTGTTGAAGCTTTGAAAGTGGAATTCTTTCCCATTCTTGTTTTATGTAGAGCTTCAGTCCTTCAACAGTCCGGGGTCTCCGCTGTCGTATTTTATGCTTCATAATGCGCCACACATTTTCCATGGGAGACAGGTCTGGACTGCAGGCGGGCCAGGAGAGTACCCGCACTCTTTTTTACAAAGCCACGCTGTTGTAACACGTGGCTTGGCATTGTCTTGCTGAAATAAGCAGGGGCGTCCATGAAGCAGCAAATGTTGTTCCAAAACCTGTGTGTACATTTCAGCATTAATGGTGCCTTCACAGATGTTTAAGTTACCCATGCCTTGGGCACTAATGCACCCCCATACCATCACAGATGCTGGCTTTTGAACTTTGCGTCGATAACAGTCTGGATGGTTCGCTTCCCCTTTGGTCCGAAAGACACGATGTCCAATATTTCCAAAAACTATTTGAAATGTAGACTCGTCAGGCCACAGAACACTTTTCCACTTTACATCAGCCCATCTTAGATGATCTCGGGCCCAGAGAAGCCGGCGGCCTTTCTGGATGTTGTTGATAAATGGCTTTCGCTTTGCAGAGTAGAGCTTTAACTTGCACTTACAGATGTAGCGACCAACTGTATTTAGTGACAGTGGTTTTCTGAAGTGTTCCTGACCCCATGTGGTGATATCCTTTAGAGATTGATGTCGGTTTTTGATACAGTGCCGTCTGAGGGATTGAAGGTCACGGTCTTTCAATGTTGGTTTCGGGCCATGCTGCTTACGTGGAGTGATTTCTCCAGATTCGCTGAACCTTTTGATGATATTATGGAGCGTAGATGTTGAAATCCCTAAATTTCTAGCAATTGCACTTTGAGAAACGTTGTTCTTAAACTGTTTGACTATTTGCTCACGCAGTTGTGGACAAAGGGGTGTACCTCGCCCCATCCTTTCTTGTGAAAGACTTGAGCATTTTTGGGGAAGCTGTTTTTATACCCAATCATGGCACCCACCTGTTCCCAATTAGCCTGCACACCTGTGGGATGTTCCAAATAAGTGTTTGATGAGCATTCCTCAACTTTATCAGTATTTATTGCCACCTTTCCCAACTCCTTTGTCACGTGTTAAAGTTAATGATTATTTGCAAAAAAAAAAAAAAAGGTTTATCAGTTTGAACATCAAATATGTTGTCTTTGTAGCATATTCAACTGAATATGGGTTGAAAAGGATTTGCAAATCATTGTATTCCGTTTTTATTTACATTTAACACAATTTCCCAATTCATATGGAAATATATATATATATATATATATATATATATATATATATATATATATATATAAGTTGCTGGGGATCAATTTAGGTTCAGATCAGGTAGAGGTTTTAGGGCAGTTTTAAAATATAGCAGGGAAGTTTAAATTTTAAGTTCTTTTAGTAGTGCATTCCACTGTGTGGTGGCAAAATAGTCAAATTTTTTTTTCCCATGAGAGTCTTGAATTTTGGGGGGGTCGAGGTATCATGTAACATAAAAATGTTTGTCAACATTATTATGCTCCAGGCACAAACATTTTTTACTTAAATGTCTATTTCTGAAAGTAAGGCCGACATTTTTTAATCGGCTTAATGGTTTACAATTATCAAGAGTACAAAAACCCTTAAATTGATATCTTTGTTAAAAACATTTAAAGTGATTTAGGTAGCCCTTTTTATCTTTCATATTTTTATTTATATTTTATTATTTAATATTTACAACTCTATCTGTATTTGTTTTTGTTTTCTTTCCTTGACATGTTTTGCTGATGTCGTGATTTGCTCAACCTGATGTGTAGATTGTTAATTATGTTGAAAGTTCCTTGACTTTTGTGTGAATTCTAAATGTATTTGTGTAGTTCAATAAAATAAAATAAAAATAAAAATAAATTAAAATTGACATCTTCCCTCCTTTGTTAGCGTCAGGCTCACGCGACCCCGCCCCCAGTGTTGACGAACATACGCGAAATCCAATCATATTTAACGTAATCTTGTCGGTGGATAAGAATATATCCAATCACAGCTCTTTGATAACGTCTGAAAGGAAGGGGGCGGGGCACAGCAGCGACGAAGAGCCAATCAGGTACGTTCCCTTGTCTGATAAGGAAGTTGAAATTCTCCGGCAGCGCCAAAACAAAAAGGGTTTAATTTGTTACACGCGTTTAATTTGTGAAGTTTAAAGACGCCACTTTTAACTTTGTTTTGACACCGTCAGCCGGAAAGTCATGGTGACATCTACAGACTGTAAGTGAGCTACTGTGTGTTGTATTTGCTGCTTCTACCGCACTCATGGACAAATGATGATTCAAGGCCTACTGAAATGAGATTTTCTTATTTAAAAGGGGATAGCAGCTCCATTCTATGTGTCATACTTGATCATTTCGCCATATTGCCATATTTTTGCTGAAAGGATTTAGTAGAGAACATCCACGATAAAGTTTGCAACTTTTGGTCGCTAATAAAAAAAGCCTTGCCTGTACCGGAAGTAGCAGACAATGTGCGCGTGACGTCACGGGTTGTGGAGCTATTCACATCTGAACATTGTTTACAATCATGGCCACCAGCAGCGAGAGCGATTCGGACCGAGAAAGCGACGATTTCCCCATTAATTTGGGGCGGCATGGCGTAGTGGGTAGAGCGGCCGTGCCAGAAACCTGAGGGTTGCAGGTTCCCTTCCCACCTATTGACATCCAAGTCGCTGCCGTTGTGTCCTTGGGCAGGACACTTCACCCTTTGCCCCCGGTGCCGCTCACACTGGTGAATGAATGATGAATGAATGATAGGTGGTGGTCGGAGGGGCCGTAGGCGCAAACTGGCAGCCACGCTTCCGTCAGTCTACCCCAGGGCAGCTGTGGCTACTGATGTAGCTTACCACCACAAATGAATGATGGGTTCCCACTTCTCTGTGAGCGCTTTGAGTATCTAACAATAGAAAAGTGCGATATAAATCTAATCCATTATTATTATTATTATAATTTGAGCGAGGATGAAAGATTTGTGGATGAGAAAAGAAAAAAGACGAGGGCAGTGGGAGCGATTCAGATGTTATTAGACACATTTACTAGGATAATTCTGGAAAATGCCTTATCTGCTTATTGTGTTGCTAGTGTTTTAGTGAGATTATATGGTACCTGAAAGTTGGAGGGGTGTCTCCAGTGGGAGGAGGTAAGAGAGTCCGCAGCTGCAGGAGGACGCAAGCTCCGCTCATGTCTACGGTAAGAGCCGACTTATTACCACAATTTTCTCACTAAAACCTGCCGGTTGACATGTGGTCGGGAACCATGTTCGCTTGACCGCTCTGTTCCATAGTAAAGTTTCACAGGGGCCTTCTCTCTGTGGTCGGCCCTAAGCTCTGGAACACTCTGCCGCTCCATGTTCAAACTGCTTCCACAGGAGTGTTTTAAGTCTCGTCTTCTTTGGCTTTTAACACTACGTGAGTTGTGTGGTCCTCTGTCCTCTGTTGTCCTCTGTGTTTTTTATACACTTTGATTTTTATTTTACTGTTTTAATTGATTTTACCCTTTAAAATAGTTTTTAATCATATTTGTTTTTATTGGATTTATTTTTATTCATTTTTTGTTTTATTCAGTCATTGGTGGAGCATAATATTGTTTTTAACATGGCTGTGCAGCACTTTGGAAACGTTATTGTTGTTTAAATGTGCTATATAAATAAAGTGGATTGGATTGGATTCACCTTCGGGAATGTAAACAAGGAAACACCGCCTGTGTTTGTGTTGCTAAAGGCGGCCGCAATACATCGCTTCCCACCTACAGCTTTCTTCTTTGACGTCTCCATTATTAATTGAACAAATTGCAAATGATTCAGCAACACAGATGTCCAGAATACTGTGTAATTATGCGATATCCAGTCTTGTGGTATTTCAATGAACTGGAATCCAGTGTGCTGTGGGGCCTTTTTGTAGTGAATCATACCTGAGACGTCATAAATTAATCACATCTTTATTAGACACGTAAACAATGTGATAGTCACATGTGGGACCCAAATTGGATGGATTCCGTTTTACCTAAGTAAATGTGGTCATTTCCCAACCAACAACGTGGATCCAACGATTGTATCAATGTTTTGTGCCTGCTGGGCTGTATCTCTTGAGGGAAAAAAAAAAAGGAGGTGGAGAACTTTGGAGGAACGTAGAAGAACCCTACCGCCCTCCTCCCACCACGCTCCCAGGAGCGCAGAGACGGACACCCAGCGGGGGTCTTCATCATCCATCTTCCTGTCTACTGCCTAACCTCCAGGCACCTGTCTCCCCCTCTCGGTCGCTCTTCTGTCCATCTTCTCTCCCCTTACATCATCTCCGCCGCTCCTCTCTTTCATCCTTTTATTGCGCTCCGCCTGGCGAGCCCGTCCCTCCCTTTGTCGCCACCCTCTGTGTGTTGCTTAAGAGCACGCCGGATGGACAAATTGACAATGGCGCCGCCGCTCGGTCTGGCGTCGGGGTCTTTCCTCAAAGCAGCGTCAAGCCCGGAATGTTCCGCGCTCACCCTGCATACTTTCACATGACGCCAAGGAAACTGGAATGGTTTCAATGCAAAGCATTTCTCCATTTACTGCGTGCTCCTTTTGTCCCGGTACTGTCCATTGATGGCCTTTGTTATTGTGATGAAGCTCCCCTCACTTTGTCAGCAGGTCATAAAGTCCATTTCCTCACAATACCTTGACTAATAAATGGCCTAATGAAGATGCATTTGACAGTAGTGACATACGCTTTACTGAAAAAAGTGCAACAATAATCCCTCTGTTTGATGGAGTCAGTCAGAAAGGTCATCATTAGGGACCAAATGTCCCTTTGGGACAGAGGACCCTATTGTATTTCTAAGGTTTTATTTTTATTATACCGCCGCTTTTGAGCTTTAATTTAACCCTCTTAACATGCTTCAAAACTCCCCAATCCAACACACACATCAAGAATGGCGAAAACTGCAATCTAATCAAAAAACCAAAACCCAAAACTCAAAATTGCACTCTAGGGCCCCCTAAGAAAAAACAGACACAACTGCTTGTACCTTCCGTTAGGAATGTCTTAGAGACATGAAACAAAAACCTCTATGTAGGTCTCACTTAGACCTACATTTCATTAATTGACATCTTTCAGCAAAAATCAACAGGAAGTTGGCAAAAAAAACCTTCAAAACAAGTTTCCTAAAAAATTTAATTTTTGCCTCTTTGTGCTGTAATTTAACCCCCTTAAAATGCTTCAAAACTCACCAAACTGGACACACACATAAGGACTGGCGAAAATTGCGATCTAATAACAAAAAAACAAAAATAATAAAAAAAAAAAACTCAAAATTGCGCTCTAGCGCCCCCTAGTAATAAAACACAGACAGAACTGCTCCTAGGAAGAAAACACAGACAAAACTGCTTGTAACTTCCGATAGGAATGTCGTAGAGACATGAAACAAAAACATCCATGTAGGTCTGACTTAGACCTACATTTCATACACTGACTTTCTTCAGCAAAAATAAACAGGAAGTTGGCAAAAAACCCTTCAAAACAAGTTTCCTAAAAAAATTTAATTTTTGCCTCTTTGCGCTGTAATTTAACCCCCTTAAAATGCTTCAAAACTCACCAAACTGGACACACACATAAGGACTGGCGAAAATTGCGAGCTAATAAAAAAAAAATTAAAAAAAACTCAAACACAAAATTGCGCTGTAGCGCCCCCTAGGAATAAAACACAGACAAAACTGCTCCTAGGAAGAAAACACAGACAAAACTGCTTGTACCTTCCGTTAGGAATGTCGTAGAGACATGAAACAAACACCTCTATGTAGGTCTCACTTAGACCTACATTTAATTAATTGACATCCTCAGCAAAAATCAACAGGAAGTTAGCAAAAACCCCTTCAAAACAAAAGTTTCCTAAAAAATGTCCTTTTTGCCTCTTTGAGCTGTAATTGGACCCCCTTAAAATGCTTAAAAACTCACCAAACTGGACACACACATCAGGACTGGCGAAAATTGCAATCTAATAAAAAAAATAATGATAATAATAAAAAAAAAACTCAAAATTGCGCTCTAGCGCCCCCTAGGAATAAAACACAGACAAAACTGCTCCTAGGAATAAAACACAGACAAAACTGCTTGTACCTTCCTAGGAATAAAACACAGACAAAACTGCTTGTACCTTCGGTTAGGAATGTCGTAGAGAAATGAAACAAAAACCTCTATGTAGGTCTCGCTTAGACCTACATTTCATTAATTGACATCCTTCAGCAAAAATCAACAGGAAGTTGGCAAAACCCCCTTCAAAACAAGTTTCCTAAAAATTTTTATTTTTGCCTCTTTGCGCTGTAATTTGACCCCCTTAAAATGCTTCAAAACTCACCAAACTGGACACACACATCAGGACTGGCGAAAATTGTGATCTAATAAAAAAAAATAAAATAAATAAAATAAAAATAAAAAACTCAAAATTGCGCTGTAGCGCCCCCTAGGAATAAAACACAGACAAAACTGCTCCTAGGAAGAAAACACAGACAAAACTGCTTGTACCTTCCGTTAGGAATGTCGTAGAGACATGAAACAAACACCTCTATGTAGGTCTCACTTAGACCTACATTTAATTAATTGACATCCTCAGCAAAAATCAACAGGAAGTGAGCAAAAACCCCTTCAAAACAAAAGTTTCCTAAAAAATTTCCTTTTTGCCTCTTTGAGCTGTAATTGGACCCCCTTAAAATGCTTAAAAACTCACCAAACTGGACACACACATCAGGACTGGCGAAAATTGCAATCTAATAAAAAAAATAATGATAATAATAAAAAAAAAACTCAAAATTGCGCTCTAGCGCCCCCTAGGAATAAAACACAGACAAAACTGCTCCTAGGAATAAAACACAGACAAAACTGCTTGTACCTTCCTAGGAATAAAACACAGACAAAACTGCTTGTACCTTCGGTTAGGAATGTCGTAGAGAAATGAAACAAAAACCTCTATGTAGGTCTCGCTTAGACCTACATTTCATTAATTGACATCCTTCAGCAAAAATCAACAGGAAGTTGGCAAAACCCCCTTCAAAACAAGTTTCCTAAAAAATTTTATTTTTGCCTCTTTGCGCTGTAATTTGACCCCCTTAAAATGCTTCAAAACTCACCAAACTGGACACACACATCAGGACTGGCGAAAATTGTGATCTAATAAAAAAAAATAAAATAAATAAAATAAAAATAAAAAACTCAAAATTGCGCTGTAGCGCCCCCTAGGAATAAAACACAGACAAAACTGCTCCTAGGAATAAAACACAGACAAAACTGCTTGTAACTCCCGGTAAGAATGTTGTACAGACATGAAACAAAAACCTCTATTTAGGTCTCACTTAGACCTACATTTCATTAATTGACATGCTTCAGCAAAAATCAACAGGAAGTTGGCAAAAAACCCTTCAAAACAAGTTCCCTAAAAAATTTCATTTTTGCCTCTGCGCTGTAATTTAACCCCCTTAAAATGCTTCAAAACTCACCAAAATGGACACACACATAAGGACTAGCAAAAATTGCAATCTAATTAAAAAAAAAAAAAACAACAACTCAAAATTGCGCTGTAGCGCCCCCTAGGAATAAAACACAGACAAAACTGCTCCTAAGAAGAAAACAGACAAAACCGCTTGTAACTTCCGGTAAGAATGTTGTAGAGACATGAAACAAAAACCTCTATGTAGGTCTCACTTAGACCTACATTTCATTCATTGACCTCCTTCAGCAAAAATCAACAAGAAGTTGGCAAAAACCCCTTCAAAACTAAAGTTTCCTAAAAAATTTCCTTTTTGCCTGTTTGAGCTGTAATTGGACCCCCTTAAAATGCGTCAAAACTCACCAAACTGGACACACACATCAGGACCGGCGAAAATTGCGATTTAATTAAAAAAAAACAAAAAAACTCAAAATCGCGCTCTAGTGCCCCCTATGAATAAAACACGGACAAAACTGCTCCTAGGAAGAAAACACAGACAAAACCGCATGTAACTTCCTGGAGGAATGTCGTAGAGACATGAAACAGAAACCTCTATGTACGTCTCACTTAGACCTACATTTCATTATTCGACATCCATCAGCAAAAATCAACAGGAAGTTGGCAATTACCCCTTCAAAACAAGTTTTGTAAAAACCCGTCACCTTTTTTTAAACATTATCTCCTCTGAGTGCGTTTGTTGTGTCGGCTTCAAACTCGCACAGGAGAGAGATTGAACCCTTCTGATTAAAAGTTGATGAAAGAGTTTTTCTAACTGCTCCGGTTTTGATTTTACGAGCCTTCAAAGAATCGCTGTGCTGCTGCCGTTTTAAGATGGCCGCTTAAAAGCAGGAAGCACCAGCGTGACCACACAATGCAGAGAAGCTAGGTAGTGTGCGGGTAAAGATATGTTGACTGGGTGAAAGAAGGAGGCACCAGTTTGACTCCAGGATACAGAGAAGCTAGGTAAAGTGAAGGTAAAGATATGTTGTCTGGATGATGGCAGGAAGCACCAGCGTGTATGAAAGACAGAAATAAGCACCAATGTGACCCCAGGATGCAGGGAAGGTAGGTAAAGTGCAGGTAAAGATATGTTGAATGGGTAAAGGCAGGAAACACCAGCAAAAGTCGGTCCCGTCCATCGCTGCTTGCAGCTTTAATTTAACAATGTGTTTATTATTGTAGTGTAGAACAGCTGTTGTGATGCAAACAACAACAACAATATCAACGTTGTGTTAGTTCCTCTAATCTTAACCTATCATTACTGGTTAATTATAGGTCATTAGTTATCCTTTTTTCTGCCTTGTGCCTACCTTAGTCTTGGTGTCGATTGTGTTTGCTTACTACTGTGGCAGAGAAAGGTCACAACACAACAACTTTCAGCCACAATTAACGCAAACGCAAAGACACAACAACCTAACTGGACCAGAAATTGATATTGATCGCAAACCGCTTACTTTCACTTCGTTTCCCAACTATGTTCTGTCGAATTTTAGTGCAGCTTATATCATACTTGCCAAACTTGAGACCTCTGGTGGGGGGTGGGGCGTGGTTAATAGTCAAGTATTTCACATATATATATATATATATATATATATATATATATATATATATATATATATATATATATTGATAAATAAATACTTGAATTTCAGTGTTCATTTAGTTACACATATACACACACATAACACTCATCTACTCATTGTTGAGTTAAGGGTTGAATTGTCCATCCTTGTTCTATTCTCCGTCACTATTTTTCTAACCATATGCATGTACAGTAGATGGCATTATTGTCCTGTTTAAAGGGGAACATTCTCACCAGACCTATGCAAGCGTCTATATATACCTTGATGTTGCAGAAAAAAGACCATGTATTTTTCTAACCGATTTCCGAACTCTAAATGATCTTGATGTCTCCGTACCTTGGAGACATCATGCCTCGTCAGTGTGTTGTCGGAGGGTGTAACAACACGATCAGGGACTGATTCAAGTTGATTTACGTAGAATGTGCATCGATTAGCACGGCATGCTAATCAATGCTAACATGTTATTTAGGCTAGCTCTATGTACATTTGTAGCTATATTTGCATCCAGCCTTTCCCTCCACCCACATTTAATGTCAAACAAACACTTCCCAATCGGCGGATTTAAGTTGCTACAGTGTCACAAGATGCGAAAGTCCCGATTGTTTGGTCTGCACATTTTACCGGCGATGCTGAGGCAGACATGGCACAGAGATGTATGGATAACCTGCAGATGCATTTCCAATGATAAAGTCAACGAAATCACAAAGGTGAGTTTTGTTGATGTTGTTGACTTATGTGCTAATCAGACATATTTGGTCGCGGCATGACTGCCTGCTGATCGATGCTAACATGCCCACATTTTACCGGCGATGTTAAGGCAGACAAGGCCGAATAGCGTTAGTAGCTATTCACTCAATAGCTTCAGTTTCTTCTTCAATTTCGTTTTCGCTATCTGCCTCCATACTCCAACCATCCATTTCAAAACATGCGTAATCTGTTGAATTGCTTAAGCCACTGAAATCCGAGTCTGAATCCGAGCTAATGTCGCTATATCTTGCTGTGATATCCGCCTGGATAGCATGTATATCACTGGATGGACGGTGGCTTCACAGATAGCGAAAATCAGGCACTTTAAAGCCTTTTTCCGGGAAATTCCACGATGGGTAAAATTTTGAAAAAAACTTCTAAAAATAAAATAAACCACTGGGAACTGATTTTTATTGGTTTTAACCCTTCTGAAATTGTGAAGTGAAGTGAATTATATTTATATAGCGCTTTTCTCTAGTGACTCAAAGCGCTTTACATAGTGAAACCCAATATCTAAGTTACATTTAAACCAGTGTGGGTGGCACTGGGAGCACGTGGGTAAAGTGTCTTGCCCAAGGACACAACGGCAGTGACTAGGACGGCGGAAGCGGGAATCGAACCTGCGACCCTCAAGTCGCTGGCACGGCCGCTCTACCAACCGAGCTATGCTGTGATAATGTTCCCCTTTAAGAGTGTCACAACATTGCTGTTTACGGCAGACGAACTGGTTTACGGTTGACGAAAACGTGACTGCTGTTGTTGTGTGTTGTTACCGCGCTGGGAGGACGTTACTGAAACTGCCTAACAATAAACCCACATAAGAAATCGAGAACTTGCCCTCGATCATTCTACAGTTATAACGTCATTGGGCAGGCAGGCTGTTTGTATTGTGTGAAAGCGGACGTGAAAACAGGCTGTCCTCACTCAGGTCCGCATGGAACTGGAGGGGGCGTGGCCTCCAGCTCAGGGAGAGGCGCTGAATTTCGGGAGTCTCCTGGAAAATCCGGCTTGTATATTGATACAGAAAATACTGTACATTTCTTTTTAAAAGCGCTGAGAAGCTCACCAAGACACTTTCGTGACAGCTCCTGTGAAAAAAAAGATCTACTTTTCAGAGCGATGTAAGCAGCAATGTCTCCTCACATTTTGAGAATATATAACTGTAAAATGATGTAAATGTAAGTCAAACATCATATGCATGGCAAAGGATGATGGTGTGTTTCCACAAGAAGCTCTTCACACAGGACAGAGGCTTTAGTCACGTCTTGAAGACTTTCCCATGCCTCACTCTAAATTCCACCTTTTATAACCAACACATGGCCAAATATCAGCCCACTCGGCCCGCGCCACACCCCATGTGGAAGAATGAGAACTCTGTGTGATTGATAGTCACTTCTAATTTAGCTTTGGGCTTTTTTTTTTTCCCCCCTGTGTTTCCCCGCTGAAATATAGGCCCCTTAACGAGGCCCAACGGCAGACGTAGGCAGGCGGAGAGCCTTTGAAATGCAGCAAGCCCTGAACCAGAAAATAATCAAGGGGACTTAGGCATGGCACTGTGGCCGGAAATTCACTGTGAATACTAGTTTCAAGCATGACTATTTGAGATCTTCTGGCCTTTTAAAACATCACATCAACCACCAACCACCAACCCCCTTACTCCCGTCTCTCTTACTCACTCAATTTGTGCTTTGTATGACCTAAAAGTACAAACCCCGTTTCCATATGAGTTGGGAAATTGTGTTAATACAACGGAACACAATGATTTGCAAATCCTTTTCAACCCATATTCAGTTGAATATGCTACTAAGAAAACATATTTTAAGTTCAAACTGATAAACTTTTTTTTTTTTGCAATAGACCATTAACTTTAGAATTCGATGCCAGCAACACGTGACAAAGAAGTTGGGAAAGGTGGCAATAAATACCGATAAAGTTGAGCAATGCTCATCAAACACTTATTTGGAACATCCCACATGTGTGCAGGCTAATTGGGAACAGGTGGGTGCCATGATTGGGTATAAAAGCAGTTTCCATGAAATGCTAAGTCATTCACAAACAAGGATGGGGCGAAAGTCACCAATTTGTAAGAAAATTGTCGAACAGTTTTAGAATAACATTTCTCAACGAGCTATTGCAAGGAATTTAAGGATTTTAGCATCTACGGTCCGTAAAATCATCAAAAGGTTCAGAGAATCTGGAGAAATCACTGTACGTAAGCGATGATATTACGGAGCTTTGATCAATCAATCAATCAATCAATGTTTATTTATATAGCCCCAAATCACAAATGTCTCAAAGGACTGCACAAATCATTACGACTACAACATCCTCGGAAGAACCCACAAAAGGGCAAGGAAAACTCACACCCAGTGGGCAGGGAGAATTCACATCCAGTGGGACGCCAGTGACAATGCTGACTATGAGAAACCTTGGAGAGGACCTCAGATGTGGGCAACCCCCCCCCCCCTCTAGGGGACCGAAAGCAATGGATGTCGAGCGGGTCTAACATGATACTGTGAAAGTTCAATCCATAGTGGCTCCAACACAGCCGCCAGAGTTCAGTCCAAAGCGGATCCAAGACAGCAGCGAGAGTCCCGTCCACAGGAGACCATCTCAAGCGGAGGCGGATCAGCAGTGTAGAGATGTCCCCAACCGATACACAGGCGAGCGGTCCATCCTGGGTCCCGACGAGCGGTCCATCCTGGGTCTCGACTCTGGACAGCCAGTACTTCATCCATGGTCATCGGACCGGACCCCCTCCACAAGGGAGGGGGGGACATAGGAGAAAGAAAAGAAGCGGCAGATCAACTGGTCTAAAAAGGAGGTCTATTTAAAGGCTAGAGTATACAGATGAGTTTTAAGGTGAGACTTAAATGCTTCTACTGAGGTAGCATCTCGAACTGTTACCGGGAGGGCATTCCAGAGTACTGGAGCCCGAACGGAAAACGCTCTATAGCCCGCAGACTTTTTTGGGGCTTTGGGAATCACTAATAAGCCGGAGTCCTTTGAAGGCAGATTTCTTGCCGGGACATATGGTACAATACAATCGGCAAGATAGGATGGAGCTAGACCGTGTAGTATTTTATACGTAAGTAGTAAAACCTTAAAGTCACATCTTAAGTGCACAGGAAGCCAGTGCAGGCGTAATATGATCAAACTTTCTTGTTCTTGTCAAAAGTCTAGCAGCCGCATTTTGTACCAACTGTAATCTTTTAATGATTCCTCAGGCGGTACTACATTAAAAACCCACATCGGTGTGTTAAGGATATCACCACATGGGCTCAGGAACACTTCATAAAACCATTGTCAGTAAATACAGTTGAACGCTACATTTGTAAGTGCAAGTTATAATTCTGCTATGCAAAGCGAAAGCCATTTATCAACAACACCCAGGAACGCCGCCGGCTTCGCTGGGCCCGAGCTCATCTAAGATGGACTGATGCAAAGTGGAAAAGTGTTCTGTGGTCTGATGAGTCCACATTTCAAATTATATTTGAAAACTATGGACGTGGTGTCCTCCGGAGCAAAGAGGAAAATAACCATCGGGATTGTTATAGGCGCAAAGTTCAAAAGCCAGCATCTGTGATGGTATGGTGGTGTATTAGTGACCAAGGCATGGGTAACTTACACATCTGTGAAGGCACCATTAATGCGGAATGGTCCATACAGGTTTTGGAGCAACATATGTTGTCATCCAAGCAACGTTATTATGGACACCCCTGCTTATTTCAGCAAAACAATGCCAAACCACGTGTTACCTCAACGTGGCTTCGTAGTAAAAGACTGCGGGTACTTTCCTGGCCCGCCTGCAGTCCAGACATGTCTCCCATCGAAAATGTGTGGCACATTATGAAGCGTAAAATACGGACTGTTGAACAAATTAAGCTGTACATAAAGCAAGAATGGTAAAGAATTCCACTTTAAAAGCTTCTACAATTAGTTTCCTCAGTTCCCAAACATTTATTTAGTGTTGTTAAAAGAAAAGGTGATGTAACACAGTGGTGAACATGCCCTTTCCCAACTACTTTGGCACGTGTTGCAGCCATGAAATTCTAAGTTAATTATTATTTGCAAGAAAATAATAAAGTTTATGAGTTTGAACATCAAATATCTTGTCTTTGTAGCATATTCAACTGAATATGGGTTGAAAAGGATTTGAGAATTATTATATTCCGTTTATATTTACATCTAACACAATTTCTCAACTTCACGGTGGGAGAGGGGTTAGTGCGTCTGCCTCACAATACGAAGGTCCTGCAGTCCTGGGTTCAAATCCAGGCTCGGGATCTTTCTGTGTGGAGTTTGCATGTTCTCCCCGTGAATGCGTGGGTTCCCTCCGGGTACTCCGGCTTCCTCCCACCTCCAAAGACATGCACCTGGGGATAGGCCCCTCCCACCTCCAAAGACATCCACCTGGGGATAGGCCCCTCCCACCTCCAAAGACATGCACCTGGGGATAGGTCGATTGGCAACACTAAAATTGGCCCTAGTGTGTGAGTGTGAGTGTTGTCTGTCTATCTGTGTTGGCCCTGTGATGAGGTGGCGACTTGTCCAGGGTGTACCCCGCCTTCCGCCCGATTGTATCTGAGATAGGTGCCAGCGCCCCCCGCAACCCCGAAAGGGAATAAGCGGTAGAAAATGGATGGATGGATGGAGAATTTCCCAACTCATATGGAAACGGGGTTTTTAGAGGACTAGTCTCTGTTTTTTGGGGGGGCAACTGACTTAGTTCCTGTGGTTGAGCTCACAGAACATCACAGGGATGGCAACTTTTCTGCTCGGCCAGCAGAAACGTTTTCCTGGTCTTCGTCCTCGGCGGCGGGAAGCCGTGCCACAGCTTGTCCTGATTACCAAGCAGACGGGAAGCCGTGGCAAGACGCGACCGGAACACTCGGGTGCTTGTTTACCGTCCTTCATGTCTCAAACCGATCATCTCTGGAGGGAAGCTCTTCATTTCGACTGTTGGTTCGTACGTGTTGTTTCCGTCTTATGTCCGTACACAACCTCAATCAGCTTGTGGGAAAACGCACAATATAATCACATTCTGAGTAAACAATGTCAGACCGCATGTTTTTATAATCTTACTGCCCTCAGAATGCCAACCGAGCGTGCATTTTGTTAATCTCCAGCTTTACTTCTCCCCCCCCCCCCCAGCCTCCCTTTCCTGTGATCATTGCTTTCCCTCTGATTTGTATCTACATCTTACTGCCTTCTAGCCAATTAGCAAAGGCAAACACGACAACAATCGGCCTCTCGGCTTAATAAACTCCACCTTTTCAGCAGTAAATGCCAACTGATTCCTCAGTGCATTGTCATTGAGAAGAGAGCCTGCTGGCTTTGGTCTTTATCCAGAAGAAAGGTCTCCTTTGCAATTGTAAGGCGGTCGGTCGCCCCCACCAAAAAAACACAAATTGTTGAAGTGGCAGACAAAGGCTGAAAGGAGGACGACAATAGTCCAGGGAGCCTGAGGCAGATTGAAGTTAACCAGCTCAGTTAGTGATTGTGCTTTGGTTTTGTCGGCCAACATTCCAGTTCAGTGTTCCCTCGCTACAACACGATTTACTTTACACGGCCTCGCTATTGCACACATTTTTTAACCTTCGTCTTGTGTTAGGGTCGGCACCGACCCGTTTTAGTTTTTAAATGCATAAAAACACCACATTTATTTTTTTGCATCAAAGCTTTTTGACTTTGTCAGGAACCTCTTTGTCAACAAAATAAAACATTTACATTTTTTTCACTAAATTATAAAATGCTCTGGTAGAAATTATGCCCTTGGTGTTGTTAGGGTCGGTTTCGACCCAGTTATAAAAATAAGATGATAAAGCAATGATAAGAGCCAAAACTGAACACACTGACAGCCAGCTCCTCTCACAATCATGTGAGCTTTAGTGGATTCTCATTTTACCTTGTTATCCTGTACAAAAACAAACAAAAGACGGACACTAAAAGTGTCACTTTTTGCCACTCTGATTTTGTTTTTTTATTAGTTTTGGAACTAGTAATCTATTTCTCTTGGTTTCATTTGCTTGATTGGTTGTTGTTGGATTTCTGTTGCTGAAAAAAATACTTTTTAGCCTTTTTCTTGAAGTAAATATATATGGGTCGAAATTGACCCGTAACACCATAGATGTTACTATAGTTAAAATTCTTAAAATGAAAAAATGAATAAAACACATTTATTTAAGAGATGTGTTCTAATACCCCTTAGTAATAGTTAGGTAACACAGCAACCTTATTTTTATTTATATGATTCTCTTGAGGTTCGTTTTACCATTTTTAAAAATTGAAATCGAGGGGTATACTGACAAAAAAAAAGGCCCAATGGCCCAAACCAAAAATTTAAAACCAATATTTTCAAGGATAAGGAAGCCTAACAAGGTAACCAAGAGATGAGAAACAAATTGGATGATAGATAATTGTTTTTAGTGTATTTTACAGCTGATTTAAGACATGGGTCAAAACCGACCCGTTAACATAAGAGATGGTAACAGAAAGTTAACACAAGAGGAAGGTTAAAGGCCTACTGAAATTAGATTTTCTTATTCAAACGGGAATAGCAGGTCCATTCTATGTGTCATACTTGATCAATTCGCGATATTGCCATATTTTTGCTGAAAGGATTTAGTAAAGAAAATCGACGATAAAGTACTTCCTGAAAAAGCCTCGCCTTTACCAGAAGTCGCAGACGATGACATCACATGTTGATGGCTCCTCACATATTCACATTGATTTTAACGGGAGTCTCCAACAAAAACAGTTATTTGGACCGAGAAAACGACAATTTCCCCATTAATTTGAGCGAGGATGAAAGATTTGTGTTTGAGGATATTGATAGCGACGGAATAGAAAAAAAAATAGAAATCAAAAAAATATAAAAAACGAGTTAAAAAAAACAAAACGCGATAGCATTGGGACATATTCCGATGTTTTTAAACACATTTACTAGGATAATTCTGGGAAATCCCTTATCTTTCTATTGTGTTGCTAGTGTTTTAGTGAGTTTAATAGTACCTGATAGTCGGAAGGGTGTCTCCACGGGTGTCTTGACGTACGTATACATAATGGCAGTGTCCCATCATGGAGCAGTTGGGTCAACCCTCAACCGAAAATGAGGTCCTGGATGCCGTGAGTAAACTGAGCAACAACAAGGCCTCTGGACCAGATGGGATTCCAGCAGAAATCCTCAAGCAAGGAGGACCAAAACTCCTGTGTCACATCCATAGGCTGCTGGGCAAAATCTGGGATGAAGAGGAAATACCGGCTGAGCTCAGGGATGCCCTGGTTGTTACCATCTTCAAAAATGGAGACAAGGCCGACTGTGGCAACTACAGGGGTATCTCCCTCCTGTCGACAACGGGCAAAGTGCTGGCTCGTATATTGGCCAACCGGCTACTGCCTCTGTCAGAGAACACCCTACCAGAATCGCAGTGTAGCTTTCGTCCTGCTAGGGGGACCTCCGACATGATTTTTACAGCTCGTCAACTGCAGGAAAAATGTCGGGAGCAACATCTACCTTTGTACATGGCGTTCATTGACCTCACAAAGGCCTTTGACTCCATAAACAGAACTGCCCTCTGGTGTGTTCTCTCCAAGATTGGATGCCCAGACAAGTATATAAAGATCTTGCGACTACTCCATGATGACATGACGGCAACCGTAGTCGGCAATGGTGGATTGGAGACACCTCCTTTCAAAGTAGACACTGGTGTTAAGCAGGGCTGCATCATCGCACCAACCCTGTTCGCCATCTTCATTTCCACCATCCTCCACATCACCAGCCAGAACCTACCTGAGGGAGTCAAGCTCATATACAGGACTGAGGGAGGGCTATTTAACATCAACAGATTCAGGGCAAAAAGCAAGGTGTTCACATCCTCCATCATGGAGCTCCAGTATGCGGATGACAATGCCCTAGTTGCACACTCCGAAGCGGACCTCCAGGACATCTTAAACGCATTTGCCAGAGCCTACAGACTCCTGGGACTTGACATAAACATAAAAAAGACCCAAATCCTATACCAACCAGCTCCTGACACACTCCCACAACCCCCCACAATTCATGTGGGAGACAACATCCTGGATAATGTGGATCAATTCGCCTACCTTGGCAGCCTTCTCTCTACAAGAGCTGTCATTGACGCAGAGATTCACCACCGCATTGGGTGTGCCAGTGCAGCCTTTGCCAGGCTGCGGAAGAGGGTTTTTGAAAGCCGAGACATCCAGACAAAGACAAAGCTACTTGTCTATCAAGCAGTAGTTCTGCCCACACTGCTCTATGGAGCCGATAGCTGGACCACCTACAGCAGACATCTGAAGGCCCTGGAGCAGTACCACCAACGATGTCTCCGGAAGATCCTCAGGATCGGTTGGGAGGAGAGGCGTACAAACATCAGTGTTCTGAAAGAAGCCAACATCTCCACCATCACCACAACCATCATCCGACATCAACTGCGATGGACAGGCCATGTCATACGCATGCCTGACAACCGCCTTCCAAAGCAAATGCTGTATGGCCAGCTAAAGGAAGGAAAACGTACCCAAGGAGGGCAGAAGAAGAGGTACAAGGATAACATCAAAACCCACCTGAGAAAGTGTCACTTCAGCCTCAGCAACTGGGAGGGGGTAGCCCACCAGAGGAACATGTGGAGCAAGATGGTCCATGAAGGCACAACTCACCTAGAGAAGGACCTCCACCGTGCCGCAGAAACCAAGAGGCAACAGAGAAAGGAGAGATCCACCACCAACACAGCTCCTCACACCACAACCACTACCCAGTCAACCACCCACGCATGCCCCCACTGCGATAAAGTCTGCGGATCCAGGATCGGCCTCTACAGCCACCTGAGGACCCACAGATGACCAGACCCACCGACAGGAGGACAATCTTACTCGTCTCGAGTGATCGCCGATGATGATGATGATACATAATGATAGCTAGAAAGATAATAAAAATAAATAAATAAAAAAAAAAAAAAAAAAAAAGAAGGAATACCGAAAGATGAAAGGGAAGAGAGAGAGGCAACCTGTATTAATCTTGTAGATTGTTATAGTAACAATGGTTTAAGCTCTGTCAATATGCATTGTGTTACCCAGTTTACCCTAGGGCAACACATTGATTTTAACGGGAGTCTCCAACAAAAACAGTTATTCGGACCGAGAAAACGACAATTTCCCCATTAACTTGAGCGAGGATGAAAGATTCGTGTTTGAGGATATTGATAGCCACGGACTAGAAAAAAAAATAAAAATAACGAATTAAAAAAACCAAAACGCGATAGCATTGGGACATATTCCGATGTTTTTAAACACATTTACCAGGATAATTCTGGGAAATCCCTTATCTTTCTATTGTGTTGCTAGTGTTTTAGTGAGTTTAATAGTACCTGATAGTCGGAGGGGTTTGTCCACGGCCGGGTGTTGACGCCAATGTCTCAGGGGAGTCGATGGCAGCTCAGCTTTTATCCGGTAAGAACTGACTTTGTAACTAAATTGCGATTTTAAATTTCCCGGGACTTTTTTCTTGAAAACGTCGCATAATGATGACGTGTACACGTGACATCACGGGCTGTTATGAATATGAGCGCTGCGCACACACACAGCTAAAAGTCGTCTGCTTTAACGGCATAATTACACAGTATTTTGGACATCTGTGTTGCGGAGACTTTTGCTATTTGTTCAATTAATATTGGAGAAGTCAAAGTAGAAAGACGGAGTTGGGAAGCTTTCAATCAATCAATCAATGTTTATTTATATAGCCCCAAATCACAAATGTCTCAAAGGACTGCACAAATCATTACGACCACAGCATCCTCGGAAGAACCCACAAAAGGGCAAGGAAAACTCGCACCCAGTGGGCAGGGAGAATTCACATCCAGTGGGACGCCAGTGACAATGCTGACTATGAGAAACCTTGGAGAGGACCTCAGATGTGGGCAACCCCCCCCCCCCCCCTCTAGGGGACCGAAAGCAATGGATGTCGAGCGGGTCTAACATGATACTGTGAAAGTTCAATCCATAGTGGCTCCAACACAGCCGCGAGAGTTCAGTTCAAGCAGATCCAAGACAGCAGCGAGAGTCCCGTCCACAGGAAACCATCCCAAGCGGAGGCGGATCAGCAGCGTAGAGATGTCCCCAACCGATACACAGGCGAGCGGTCCATCCTGGGTCTTGACTCTGGACAGCCAGTACTTCATCCATGGTTATCGGACCGGACCCCCTCCACAAGGGAGGGGGGGTCATAGGAGAAAAAAGAAAAGAAGCGGCAGATCAACTGGTCTAAAAAGGAGGCCTATTTAAAGGCTAGAGTATACAGATGAGTTTTAAGGTGAGACTTAAATGTTTCTACTGAGGTAGCATCTCGAACTGTTACCGGGAGGGCATTCCAGAGAACTGGAGCCCGAACGGAAAACGCTCTATAGCCCGCAGACTTTTTTTGGGCTCTAGGAATCACTAATAAGCCGGAGTCTTTTGAACGCAGATTTCTTGCCGGGGCATATGGTACAATACAATCGGCAAGATAGGATGGAGCTAGACCGTGTAGTATTTTATACGTAAGTAGTAAAACTTTAGCCTTTAGCCAAACAAACACACGGTGATTCCTTGTTTTAAATTCACGGAGGGGGAACTTTAGTATGGATCACAGCGGACATGTCAACCAGCAGGTTTCGGTGAGAAAATTGTGGTTAAACAGTCGCCTCTTACCGGATATCAGCTGAGCTTGTGTCGTCTGTACAGCTGCCGTCGACTTCCCCAAGACACTGCGCGTCAACACCCGGCCGTGGACGTACACTTCCGACTATCAGGTACTGTTAAACTCACTGAAACACTAGCAACACAATAGAAAGATAAGGGATTTCCTAGAATTATCCTAGTAAATGTGTTTAAAAACATCGGAATATGTCCCAATGCTATCGCGTTTTGTTTTTTTTAACTCGTTTTGTTGATTTTTTTTGATTTTAATTTTTTTTTCTAGTCTGTGGCTATCAATATCTTCAAACACGAATCTTTCATCCTCGCTCAAGTTAATAGGGAAATTGTCGTTTTCTCGGTCCGAATAGCTGTTTTTCTTGGAGACTCCCGTTAAAATCAATGTGTTGCCCTAGGGTAAACTGGGTAACACAAGGCATATTGACAGAGCTTAAACCATTGTTACTATAACAATCTACAAGATTAATATAGGTTGCCTCTCTCTTCCCTTTCATCTTTCGGTATTCCTTCTTTTTTTTTCTTTTTTTTTAAAATGTATTTATTTATTTATTTATTTTTATTATCTTTCTAACTATCATTATGTATACGTACGTCAAGACACCCGTGGGGACACCCTTCCGACTATCAGGTACTATTAAACTCATTAAAACACTAGCAACACAATAGAAAGATAAGGGATTTCCCAGAATTATCCTAGTACATCTGTTTAAAAACATCGGAATATGTCCCAATGCTATGGCGTTTTTTTTTTTTAACTCGTTTTGTTGATTTTTTTGATTTTTATTTTTTTTTCTAGTCCGTGGCTATCAATATCCTCAAACACGAATCTTTCATCCTCGCTCAAGTTAATAGGGAAATTGTCGTTTTCTCGGTCCGAATAGCTGTTTTTGTTGGAGACTCCCGTTAAAATCAATGTGTTGCCCTAGGGTAAACTGGGTAACACAAGGCATATTGACAGAGCTTAAACCATTGTTACTATAACAATCTACAAGATTAATATAGGTTGCCTCTCTCTTCCCTTTCATCTTTCGGTATTCTTTCTTTTTTTTTAATTTTATTTATTTATTTATTTATTTTTATTATCTTTCTAGCTATCATTATGTATACGTACGTAAAGACACCCGTGGAGACACCCTTCCGACTATCAGGTACTATTAAACTCACTAAAACACTAGCAACACAATAGAAATATAAGGGATTTCCCAGAATTATCCTAGTAAATGTGTTTGAAAACATCCGAATATGTCCCAATGCTATTGTGTTTTGTTTTTTTTAACTCGTTTTTTATAATTTTTTGATTTAGATTTTTTTTCTAGTCCGTGGCTATCAATATCCTCAAACACGAATCTTTCATCCTCGCTCAAGTTAATGGGGAAATTGTCGTTTTCTCGGTCCGAATAACTGTTTTTGTTGGAGACTCCCGTTAAAATCAATGCTGTTGCCCTAGGGTAAACTGGGTAACACAAGGCATATTGACAGAGCTTAAACCATTGTTACTATAACAATCTACAAGGTTAATATAGGTTGCCTCTCCCGCTTCCCTTTCATCTTTCGGTATTCCTTCTTTTTTTTTTAAATGTATTTATTTATTTATTTATGTATTTTTATTATCTTTCTAACTATCATTATGTATACGTACGTCAAGACACCCGTGGAGACACCCTTCCGACTATCAGGTACTATTAAACTCACTAAAACACTAGCAACACAATAGAAAGATAAGGGTTTTCCCAGAATTATCCTAGTACATGTGTTTAAAAACATCGGACTATGTCCCAATGCTATCGCGTTTTGTTTTTTTTAACTCGTTTTTTATATTTTTTTGATTTCTATTTTTTTTTCTAGTCCGTCGCTATCAATATCCTCAAACACGAATCTTTCATCCTCGCTCAAATTAATGGGGAAATTGTCGTTTTCTCGGTCCGAATAACTGTTTTTGTTGGAGACTCCCGTTAAAATCAATGTGAATATGTGAGGAGCCATCAACATGTGATGTCATCGTCTGCGACTTCTGGTAAAGGCGAGGCTTTTTCAGGAAGTACTTTATCGTCGATTTTCTTTACTAAATCCTTTCAGCAAAAATATGGCAATATCGCGAATTGATCAAGTATGACACATAGAATGGACCTGCTATTCCCGTTTAAATAAGAAAATCTCATTTCGGTAGGCCTTTAATATAGTAACATCATTAAATTAAGAAAAAACATTTTATTTTTAACTAAAGAAGGATTTGGTGAATGCGCATATGAAACTGGTGGAGTTCGGTACCTCCAACAAGGTTAAAGGGGAACATTATCACCAAACCTATGCAAGCGTCAATATATACCTTGATGTTGCAGAAAAAAGACCATGTATTTTTTTAACCGATTTCCGAACTCTAAATGGGTGAATTTTGGCGGATTAAACGCCTTTCTGTTTATCGGTCTTTTAGCGATGACGTCAGAACGTGACGTCACCGAGGTAACACACCCGCCATTTTCATTTTCACATTACAAACACCGGGTCTCAGCTCTGTTATTTTCCGTTTTTTCGACTATTTTTTGGAACCTTGGAGACATCATGCCTCGTCGGTGTGTTGTCGGAGGGTGTAACAACACTAACAGGGAGGGATTCAAGTTGCACCACTGGCAAGAAATCTGCCGCCAGACCCCCATTGAATGTACCAGAGTGTCTTCACATTTGACCGGCGATGCTAAGACAGACATGGCACAGAGATGTATGGATAACCTGCAGATGCATTTGCAACCATTAAGTCAACAAAATCACAAAGGTGAGTTTTGTTGATGTTGTTGACTTATGTGCTAATCAGACATATTTGGTCGCGGCATGACTGCCAGTTAATCGACGCTAACATGCCACGCTAATCAATGCTAACATGCTATTTACGCTAGCTGTATGTACATTTGAAACTAGATACCCACATTAAATGCGAAACAAACACTTACCAATCGACAGATTTAAGTTGCTCCAGTGTCACAAGATGCGAAAGTCCTAATCGTTTGGTCCGCACATTTTACCAGCGATGCTAATAAGGCAGCCATGCTATGAGCCACTTCATTAGGTACACTCACGCTATGGCCGAGTAGCATCAATAGCTATTCGCTCAATAGCTTCAATTTATTCTTCAATTTCGTTTTCGCTATCTGCCTCCATACTCCGACCATCTGTTTCAATACATGCGTAATCTGTTGAATCGCTTAAGCCGCTGAAATCCGAGTCTGAATCCGAGCTAATGTCGCTATATCTTGCTGTGGTAACCGCCATGTTTGTTTGTATTGGCAGCCCTGTATGACGTCACAGGGAAATGGATAGTGGTTTCGAAGATAGCGAAAATAAGGCACTTAAAAGCTTTATTTAGGGATATTCCGGGACCGGTAACATTTTGAAAAAAACTTCAAAAAATACAACAAGCCGCTGGGAACTGATTTTTATTGTTTTTAACCCGTTTGAAATTGTGATAATGTTCCCCTTTTAGAACCACTGGTTTAGTTGGTAAAAATTGTTTTAGTTGGAGTGTAAAATTTACAAAAAATTGCTTGTAGCGAGGACTGGGCGATATGGCCTTTTATTAATATCTCCATATTTTTAGGCCTTTTCACGATACATCATATATATCTGGATATTTTGCCTTAGCCTTGAATGAACACTTGATGCATATAATCACAGCACTATGATGATTCTATGTGTCTACATTCAAACATTCTTCTTCATACTGCATTAATATATGCTACTTTTAAACTTTCATGCAGAGAGGGAAACCACAACTAAAAGTGTATTTATTAAACAGTTATTAAGCAGTAGCACAAACATTCATGTCATTTCAAAACAGAAAGTGCAAGATTGTCAGAGACATTTTAAAACAAGCTATGAGTGCACTTTTGTGCATGATGTCACTAAGATGACATATCAAAACAACACTAAATTAAAGTGTACTTTTTGTACAGAACGCCACTACAATAGTTTAAAACAAATAAAGTGCACTTTTGTGCATGATGTCACAGAACATATTTCAATATGTGTCAAATAAAAATGAGCTGCATAATAGGAAATCATCGATCTCTCAGACGGCACTGTATCAAAAACCGACATAAATCTCTAAAAGATATCACCACATGGGCTCAGGAACACTTCAGAAAACCACTGTCACTAAATACAGTTGGTCGCTACATCTGTAAGTGCAAGTTAAAACTCTACTATGCAAAGCGAAAGCCATGTATCAACAACATCCAGAAACGCCGCCGGCTTCTCTGGGCCCGAGACCATCTAAGATGGACTGATTCAAAGGGGAAAAGTGTTCTGTGGTCTGACGAGTCCACATTTCAAATTGTTTTGGGAAATATTCGACATTGGGTCATCTGGACCAAAGGGAAAGCGAACCATCCAGACTGTTATCAACGCAAAGTTGAAAAGCCAGCATCTGTGATGGTATGGGGGTGCATTAGTGCCCAAGGCATGGGTAACTTACACATCTGTGAAGACACCATTAATGCTGAAAGGTACATACAGGTTTTGGAACAACATATGCTGCCAACTAAGCGCCGTCTTTTTCATGGACGCCCCTGCTTATTTCAGCAAGACAATGCCAAGCCATATTCAGCACGTGTTACAACAGCGTGGCTTCGTAAAAAAAAGAGTGCGGGTCCTTTCCTGGCCTGCCTGCAGTCCAGACCTGTCTCCCATGGAAAATGTGTGGCGCATTATGAAGCGTAAAATACGACAGCGGAGACCCCGGACTGTTGAAGGACTGAAGCTCTACATAAAACAAGAATGGGAAAGAATTCCACTTTCAAAGCTTCAACAATTAGTTTCCTCAGTTCCCAAACGTTTATTGAGTGTTGTTAAAAGAAAAAGTGATGCAACACAGTGGTGAACATGCCCTTTCCCAACTACTTTGACACGTGTTGCAGCCATGAAATTCTAAGTTAATTATTATTTGCTAAAAAAAAAATAAAGTTTATGAGTTTGGACATCAAATATGTTGTCTTTGTAGCATATTCAACTGAATATGGGTTGAAAATGATTTGCAAATCATTGTATTCTGTTTATATTTACATCTAACATAATTTCCCAACTCATATGGAAACAGGGTTTGTAATTGCTTGTTATATCCAACCAGATGAAACATTGAGGATTAATACAATTGTTTTGACTATTTTATAATGTGTGTGAAAGTGTAACTGTCATGTCTGGAAAAGAAAATCTGGCCAGCTTGCTAAACAGCTGAAGGACAAGAAAATACGAGTAATGAAATAGTTTGTTACCTTTCTTCACACAGTTTTCTCCTCCTAATAGTACATGGCTCATATTAAAATGGAACGAACCCTCTTCCAAGGTTGTATTATTGTAATTATATGTACTTGAGTTTTTGGCATCAAAGCCATTTCCTCTTCAAATCCTGCATGTACTTTTCCTTAAATCACGATCACTTTGTTTTTGGGCCCCTCAGACCCCCCCACACCCTTCTCCAATTGCATTCTTTTAGCAGCATGAGACAGTCGGACTCGGGGGACTGGATTTTCATGTCATGCTGTCACAAGATGAGATACTTTCTCGATATTTCTTATGATCTCAGTCATATTTTTGGACTTTTTTTTCGTCTTGGCCCGTTAATGAATAAGTCATGTTTTTTGCAACAGCGCTAGCCTTGACCAGAACACCAGGAAGTGAGTGTAATGAACCACACAGACACACATTAGTGTGTTTCATTTAGGTGTTCTATCCTGTAGTGTCGACATGCCCAAGGATGCACGAGAGTAGACTTTAATCAGGACCATACAATAAAAAGTGTTATTTTCAAGGGAAAGTAGAAGTTGGTTATCACAGGGCTTGGTTATATCTTGCCACTGGAGGGCGCTGTCTCTCGAATTGTTGTAAGGAAATGTACAGTATTAGGATCAGACCTGGGCAGCGCGGCGTCACAGGGGTTAGCGCTGGTGCCTCACAATAACAAGGTCATGGGTTCAGTCCCCAGACTCGGGGTCTTTCTGTGTGGAGTTTGCATGTTAGGTAGGTAAGTAAATGGGTTGTACAAACCCCATTCCATATGAGTTGGGAAATTGTCTTAGATGTAAATATAAACGGAATACAATTATTTCAACCCATATTCAGTTGAATATGCTACAAAGACAACATATTTGATGTTCAAACTCATAAGCTTTATTTTTTTCTTGCCAATAATAATTAACTTTGAATTTCATGGCTGCAACACGTGCCAAAGTAGTTGGGAAAGGGCATGTTCACCACTGTGTTACATCACCGTTTCTTTTAACAACACTCAATAAATGTTTGGGAACTGAGGAAACTAATTGTTGAAGCTTTGAAAGTGGAATTCTTTCCCATTCTTGTTTTATGTAGAGCTTCAGTCCTTCAACAGTCCGGGGTCTCCGCTGTCGTATTTTACGCTTCATAATGCGCCGCACATTTTTGATGGGAGACAGGTCTGGACTGCAGACGGGCCAGGAAAGTCTTTCTTTACGAAGCCACGCTGTTGTAACACGTACTGAATGTGGCTTGGCATTGCCTCGATGAAATAAGCAGGGGCGTCCATGAAAAAGACGGCGCTTAGATGGCAGCATATGTTGTTCCAAAACCGGTATGTACCTTTCAGCATTAATGGTGCCTTCACAGATGTGTAAATTACCCATGCCTTGGGCACTAATGCACCCCCATACCATCACACATGCTGGCTTTTGAACTTTGCGTCGATAACAGTCTGGATGGTTCGCTTCCCCTTTGGTCCCGATGACACAATGTCGAATATTTCCAAAAACAATTTGAAATGTGGACTCATCAGACCACAGAACACTTTTCCGCTTTGCATCAGTCCATCTTAGATGATCTCAGGCCCAGAGAAGCCGGCGGCGTTTCTGGATGTTGTTGATAAATAGCTTTCGCTTTGCATAGTAGAGCTTTAACTTGCACTTACAGATGTAGCGACCAACTGTATTTAGTGACAGTGGTTTTCTGAAGTGTTCCTGAGCCCATGTGGTGATATCCTTTAGAGAATGATGTCGGTTTTTGATACAGTGCCGTCTGAGGGATCGAAGGTCACGGTCATTCAATGTTGGTTTCCGGCCATGCCGCTTACGTGGAGTGATTTCTCCAGATTCTCTGAACCTTTTGATGACATTATGGAGCGTAGATGTTGAAATCCCTAAATTTATTGCAATTGCAGTTTGAGAAACATTGTTCTTAAACTGTTTGACTATTTGCTCACGCAGTTGTGGACAAAGGGGTGTACCTCGCCCCATCCTTTCTTGTGAAAGACTGAGCATTGTTTGGGAAGCTGTTTTTATACCCAATCATGGCACCCACCTGTTCCCAATTAGTCTGCACACCTGTGGGATGTTCCAAATAAGTGTTTGATGAGCATTCCTCAACTTTATCAGTATTTATTGACACCTTTCCCAACTCTTTTGTTATGTCTTGCTGGCATCAAATTTTAAAGTTTACCCTAACATCAAATATGTTGTCTTTGTAGCATATTCAACTGAATATGGGTTGAAAGTGATTTGCAAATCATTGCATTCTGTTTATATTTACATCTAACACAATTTCCCAACTCATATGGAAAAGGGGTTTGTAAAATAATTATTTGGAAATGTCCGGCAGGGCCAGATGTGGCCCCCGGGCCTTAATTTGCCCCGGTGTGACTTAGACAAACATTGGCTTTCCGGATCAGTTCTTCATTCCGGTTGAAGTCCCTTTTGCTGGTGCTGCTCCCCCAACAAACCACTGCAAAGTACAAGGCACTGGCCGCAACAGACTTCATTTTTTTACATCATTTTATGTTTGTTTTATTTGTTGGAATTATTTATTTGTTTTTAAATGTCGCTTTTTCTTTTTTATTGAAGCTTGTCGTTGTGATCCGGTTTGAGTCCCTTTTTGTGTTTTGATTATTCCTTGGACTCTTCCGATCCTTTTGTTTGAGCACTTCCTTGTTTGTATTTGTCACCATGGCGACTTCATATGCTCCACCTGCACTTACTTTCAGACGCACACCTGTTTTTGATTATTGTGTTAGTATTTAAACCGGCCTGCAACCTTAGTTCTGTCTGGATGTTTTGTTTGCTCCATGCAACAGTTACGTTTGGTATTCTCCTTTGTATTTACCTGGCTAAGTCTCGTCTTAGCTTCCGGCTTGGGGGGCGGCATAGCTCGGTTGGTAGAGCGGCCGTGCCAGCAACTTGAGGGTTGCAGGTTCGATTCCCGCTTCCGCCGTCCTAGTCACTGCCGTTGTGTCCTTGGGCAAGACGCTTTATCCACCTGCTCCCAGTGCCACCCATACTGGTTTAAATGTAACTTAGATATTGGGTTTCACTATGTAAAGCGCTTTGAGTCACTAGAGAAAAGCGCTATATAAATATAATTCACTTCACTTCTTTGGAGGTGGGAGAGGTCTAACCCCAGCTGCATGTCTTTGGAGGTGGGAGGGGTCTAAACCCAGGTGCATTTCTTTGGCATAGCTCGGTTGGTAGAGCGGTCGTACCAGCAACTTGAGTGTTGCAGGTTCGATTCCCGCTTCCGCCATCCTAGTCACTGCCGTTGTGTCCTTGGGCAAGACGCTTTACCCACCTGCTCCCAGTGCCACCCACACTGGTTTAAATGTAACTTAGATATTGGGTTTCACTATGTAAAGCGCTTTGAGTCACTAGAGAAAAGCGCTATATAAATATAATTCACTTCACTTCTTTGGAGGTGGGAGAGGTCTAATCCCAGTAGCATGTCTTTGGAGGTGGGAGGGGTCTAACCCCAGGTGCATTTCTTTGGCATAGCTCGGTTGGTAGAGCGGCCGTGCCAGCAACTTGAGGGTTGCAGGTTCGATTCCCGCTTCCGCCATCCTAGTCACTGCTGTTGTGTCCTTGAGCAAGACGCTTTACCCACCTGCTCCCAGTGCCACCCACACTGGTTTAAATGTAACTTAGATATTGGGTTTCACTATGTAAAGCGCTTTGAGTCACTAGAGAAAAGCGCTATATAAATATAATTCACTTCACTTCTTTGGAGGTGGGAGAGGTCTAATCCCAGCAGCATGTCTTTGGAGGTGGGAGGGGTCTAACCCCAGGTGCATTTCTTTGGCATAGCTCGATTGGTAGAGCGGCCGTGCCAGCAACTTGAGGGTTGCAGGTTCGATTCCCGCTTCCGCCATCCTAGTCATTGCCGTTGTGTCCTTGGGCAAGACGCTTTACCCACCTGCTCCCAGTGCCACCCACACTGGTTTAAATGTAACTTAGATATTGGGTTTCACTATGTAAAGCGCTTTGAGTCACTAGAGAAAAGCGCTATATAAATATAATTCACTTCACTTCTTTGGAGGTGGGAGAGGTCTAACCCCAGTTGCATGTCTTTTGAGGTGGGAGGGATCTAACCCCAGGTGCATTTCTTTGGCATAGCTCGATTGGTAGAGCGGCCGTGCCAGCAACTTGAGGGTTGCAGGTTCGATTCCCGCTTCCGCCATCCTAGTCACTGCCGTTGTGTCCTTGAGCAAGACGCTTTACCCACCTGCTCCCAGTGCCACCCACACTGGTTTAAATGTAACTTAGATATTGGGTTTCACTATGTAAAGCGCTTTGAGTCACTAGAGAAAAGCGCTATATAAATATAATTCACTTCACTTCTTTGGAAGTGGGAGGGGTCTAACCCCAGGTGCATTTCTTTGGCATAGCTCTGTTGGTAGAGCGGCCGTGCCAGCAACTTGAGGGTTGCAGGTTCGATTCCCGCTTCCGCATCCTAGTCACTGCCGTTGTGTCCTTGAGCAAGACACTTTACCCACCTGCTCCCAGTGCCACCCACACTGGTTTAAATGTAACTTAGATATTGGGTTTCACTATGTAAAGCGCTTTGAGTCACTTGAGAAAAGCGCTATATAAATATAATTCACTTCACTTTGGACTGTTTGAACTCAAACTTTTGCTAACTACTAGCATTTAGCTTCCCGTGCGTAGGCACGTGTTGTCAACTGTTATTTTGTCATTTTTATACCAAACAAGTTCTGACCTGCTATCCTGCCTAGTCCGAGTACTGTAACATCCTGGGGTGGCAACTTGGCGCATCATTACGCGTCCCTAACGCAACATAGGTAACATTATTGACGAAGGATACACAACACTCACAACTAACCTTGTCCACAGTACATTTACTAATGAATGAACTCTCTTCGCCATGACATCTGTTCGCCCAGGATGAGGCAATGGGAGGACCTGCCTCCCACCCAGGAAAGTCTTCCATAGAGGTTCTTTTTATCCCGCCCTTTGAACGCCATGGTGTCAGAGTAAATACCATTTTCTGCATCAGATCTGTCAAGCCATGACTGTGCAAAGGTCAGTGCGAACAAATGTTGTCCACTCGAGAGGTTGAAGCAACCTCACTTTTAATGACAGTCGGTGAGGTAACAAAATTCTGACATGTGAATCATACTAAATCGTCCATTCCTTTTCTATACCGTTTAGGGTCACGGGTGAGCTGGTGTCTATCCCACCAGACTTTTGGTGAGGGGTGGAGTAAACTCTGAACTAAGGTTGTACAGTATACCTGTGTTAGGATAGTACCGAGATACTAATGGATCATATTAGGGATGCACCGATTAATCGGTAACCGAATATATTTGGCCGAATATGGCAAAAAAAGCCACATTCGGCCTTCGGTGGAATGAGTTAAAAACAAGGCCGAATAGTGGCGTGTGAAGCAATTTTTTGACGCAGTGACGCAATCAACCAACGTGCGGTGACGTTGGAATATGTTGTGTACCTGTATAAGTGTATGAGGTTACAAGCACACACTTAATTGAGATTTACTTGAGCCTTCTGTTTACATTATTAGCCTGTTGTGTAGGCTACCTGTATAAGTGTATGAGGTTACAAGCACACACTTAATTGAGATTTACTTGAGCCTTCTGTTTACATTATTAGCATATCTACTGTGGCTAAGCAGACTTTTGCCAAAAGGACAATAATTCATTTGTTGTGGGTTTATCCACTTTAATGCACTTTATTATTTTTTTTGGAATGCATGTTTTGTTTGAAGGCCGAATATAAATGAAAAACTTTGTGCTTTTTTTTGAAAAGCAAAGCCTACTAGAATATTTAAAAAATGGCTTTATTAAAAAAAAATACTTTATTTGAAAAACATGTCTAAATATTTTCTAGGCTATTAATGCAATATAAAAAAAATTGTGAAAAACTGTGCATTCAGTATTCGGCCTTCGGCCAAGCGTTTAAATTTTATTCGGCTTCGGCTTCGGCCACAAATATTCATTCCGGTGCATCCCTACTATGAACAACACCCCCACCTCCGGAGGAGACCGAAAGCAGTGGACGTCGAGTGGGTCTAACATAATATTGTGAAAGTCACCAGACAACCCTTGACAGATCTAGGTCAGGGTCCAGTGGCATGGAGTCCAAGACGACCGGGGACCCTTTTCTGCTGCAGCCTTCATCCGCTGTTGTGACGCTCCATAGGGTTAGCAATCATCCTCTGCCTGTTCCACCGTTGAGGTCTTGGGTCATTATTTCCCCATAACTGGGCCCACAAGGATGTGAGGGTGCCTTCTTTTACCATCGCAGTCAGGTACTAGGCCTTTGCCAAGGGCCACCTGGGGTAACAGTAGTAAAAGGGTTAACCTCCTAGTGCCCCAAGACCTATAATGAGACACACTGAATCCTATCAGTAAGATAAGAGTTAAACCAAGACAGGGCTAAGTCTGACATACCAATTCGTGTTTTGATACGTTCTAATAAAATATTATGATCGACGGTATCGAAAGCAGCGCTAAGATCGAGGAGCAGCAACACAGATGACGCATCAGAATCCATCGTTAGCAATAGATCATTAGTCATTTTTGCGAGGGCTGTGTCTCCCATAACAATGTGACCTCGGACTACGTTAAGGTAACGTGTGGAGTTCCCCAGGGTTCGGTCCTTGGCCCTGCACTCTTCAGCATCTACATGCTGCCGCTAGGTGACATCATACGCAAATACGGTGTTAGCTTTCACTGTTATGCTGATGACACCCAACTCTACATGCCCCTAAAGCTGACCAACACGCCGGATTGTAGTCAGCTGGAGGCGTGTCTTAATGAAATTAAACAATGGATGTCCGCTAATTTTTTGCAACTCAACGCCAAAAAAACGGAAGGAAATGCTGATTATCGGTCCTGCTAGACACCGACCTCTATTTAATGATACAACTCTAACATTTGACAATTAAACAAGGCGACTCGGTAAAAAATCTGGGTATTATCTTCGACCCAACTCTCTCCTTTGAGTCACACATTAAAAGCGTTACTAAAACGGCCTTCTTTCATCTCCGTAATATCGCTAAAATTCGCTCCATTCTGTCCATTAAAGACGCCGAGATCATTATCCATGCGTTTGTTACGTCTCGTCTCGACTAATGTAACATATTATTTTCGGGTCTCCCCATGTCTAGCATTAAAAGATTACAGTTGGTACAAAATGCGGCTGCTAGACTTTTGACAAGAACAAGAAAGTTTGATCACATTACGCCTGTACTGTATATACCTTTATATACATATATACATACATATATACCTATACTGTATATACCTTTATATACATACATATATACCTGTACTGGCTCACCTGCACTGGCTTCCTGTGCACTTAAGATGTGACTTTAAGGTTTTACTACTTACGTAGAAAATACTACACGGTCTAGCTCCATCCTATCTTGCAGATTGTATCGTACCATATGTCCCGGTAAGAAACCTGCGTTCAAAGGACTCCGGCTTATTAGTGATTCCTAGAGCCCAAAAAAAGTCTGCGGGCTATAGAGCGTTTTCATTTCTGGCTCCAGTTCTCTGGAATGCCCTCCCGGTAAAAGTTCGAGATGCTACCTCAGTAGAAGCATTTAAGTCTCACCTTAAAACTAATTTGTATACTCTAGCCTTTAAATAGACTCCCTTTTTAGACCAGTTGATCTGCCGTTTCTTTTCTTTTTCTCCCATGTCCCACTCTCCCTTGTGGAGAGGGCCCGGTCCGATCCGGTGGCCATGTACTGCTTGCCTGTGTATCGGCTGGGGACATCTCTGCGCTGCTGGTCCGCCTCCGCTTGGGATGGTTTCCTGCTTGCTCCGCTGTGAACGGGACTCTCGCTGCTGTGTTGGATCCGCTTTGGACTGGACTCTCGCGACTGTGTTGGATCCATTATGGATTGAACTTTCACAGTATCATGTTAGACCCGCTCGACATCCATTGTTTTCCTCCTCTCCAAGGTTCTCATAGTCATCATTGTCACCGACGTCCCACTGGGTGTGAGTTTTCCTTGCCCTTATGTGGGCCTACCAAGGATGTCGTAGTGGTTTGTGCAGCCTTTTGAGACACTAGTGATTTAGGGCTATAAAAGTAAACATTGATTGATTGATATAAAGGAGCCTCCACTACCGGATGCACTTCAACGTCATGCATAGGACATACAGAGTGAGTATGAGTCCATAACACACTAAATGGCTAACTGAATGATTGTGTGAGTGTGTTTGATTTACTGTGAACAATTTCATTAGTGTTGATGTAACAAGGTTATATTTATTGGTGGCTTGTGAAGCTTGTGAACCCAAACAAATCCATAAATTATATAAACTGTCGGGTTCAAATCGTGGTAAAAAAAAAGTTGTGGCTTATAGTCCACATATTACGGTAGTCATATTGTTTTTTCTGTGCCTTGTCTGCTGTTGTTTAATCACGTCAAAAACAGCGGTGGAGTTAACCTCCAGATGCTTAGAGATCTGAAGTCTGAAGAGGTAGTGACTTCTGGGACGCTCCAATTCAAAGGTTCCACTTTATAAAAACAACAACCTGGTCTGGAGTTCATTCAAGAGGTAAAAGAACATCTAATTGCACTATCATTGCTGTAAATGCAGCACATGAATAAGTCATTGCAAATGTCAGCTTGCCATTTATTGTATTTTTTTTATTTTTTTTTTACGATTGGCTGATAAAAGGTATAATTTAAAACTGGCAAGACAGCAACTTCAAAAAGCCTCAAGTGCCATATTAGGCAGGAATGCGAAAGCTGTCCAGGCCAAAAAAATGATCCAATTTTCTCCTGGCTTTAATTACAAAGAGGATCCCCTTTCATTGGCTGACCCCTTTGTGGAAAATGATCAAGTCAAGCATATCCAGAATGTTCTAATCTGAGGCCATATAGATGAAACACTCATATACAATGTCAGGTGAAGAATGTGACACACAGAGTCATGGCCATATTTTAATAGGCTGCAAAAAAGGAGCTAATATGAGAGAAAGACTCAAATTTAGGGGGGAAAAAATTCAAACCCCGTTTCCATACGAGTTGGGAAATTGTGTTACATGTAAATATAAACGTAATTCAATTATTTACAAATCCTTTTCAACCCACATTTAATTGAATGCACAACAAAGACAAGATATTTGATGTTCAAACTCCTAAACTTATTTTTTTTTTGCAAATAATAATTATCTTAGAATTTCATGGCTGCAATACGTGCCAAAGTAGTTGGGAAAGGGCATGTTCACCACTGTGTTACATCACCTTTTCTTTTAACAACACTCAATAAACGTTTGGGAACTGAGGAAAGTAATTGTTGAAGCTTTGAAAGTGGAATTCTTTCCCATTCTTGTTTTATGTAGAGCTTCAGTCCTTCAACAGTCCGTGGTCTCCGCTGTCGTACTTGACAGGTTTGGACTGCAGGCGGGCCAGGAAAGTACCCGCATTCTTTTTTTACGAAGCCACGCTGTTGTAACACGTGCTGAATGTGGCTTGGCATTGTCTTGCTGAAATAAGCAGGGGCGTCCATGAAAAAGATGGCCCTTACAGTAGATGGCAGCATATTTTGTTCCAAAACCTGTACGTACCTTTCAGCATTAATGGTGCCTTCACAGATGTGTAAGTTACCCATGCCTTGGGCACTAATGCACCCCCATACCATCACAGATGCTGGCTTTTGAACTTTGCGTCGATAACAGTCTGGATGGTTTGCTTCCCCTTTGGTCCGGATGACACGATGTCGAATATTTCCAAAAACAATTTGAAATGTGGACTCGTCAGACCACAGAACACTTTTCCACTTTCCATCAGTCCATCTTAGATGATCTCGGGCCCAGAGAAGCCGGCGGCGTTCCTGGATGTTGTTGATAAATGGCTTTTCGCTTTGCATAGTAGAGCTTTAACTTGCACTTACAGCTGTAGCGACCAACTGTATTTAGTGACAGTGGTTTTCTGAAGTTTTCCTGAGCCCATGTGGTGATATCCTTAGCGTCAATAACAGTCTGGATGGTTCGTTTCCCCTTTGGTCCAGACGACACCATGCCGAATATTTCCAAAAACAATTTGAAATGTGGACTCATCAGACCACAGAACACTTTTCCACTTTGCATCAGTCCATCTTAGGTGATCTTGGGCCCAGAGAAGCCGGCGGCGTTCCTGGATGTTGTTCATAAATGGCTTTTCGCTTTGCATAGTAGAGCTTTAACTTGCACTTACAGATGTAGCGACCAACTGTATTTAGTGACAGTCGTTTTCTGAAGTTTTCCTGAGCTCATGTGGTGATATCCTTTGCGTCAATAACAGTCTGGATGGTTCGCTTCCCCTTTGGTTCAGACGACACCATGCCGAATATTTCCAAAAACAATTTGAAATGTGGACTCGTCAGAACACTTTCCCACTTTGCATCAGTCCATCTTAGATGATCTCGGGCCCAGAGAAGCCGGCGGCGTTTCTGGATGTTGTTGAAAAATGGCTTTTCGCTTTGCGTAATAGAGCTTTAACTTGCACTTACAGATGTAGCGACCAACTGTATTTAGTGACAGTGGTTTTCTGAAGTTTTCCTGAGCCCATTTGGTGATATCCTTTGCGTCGATTAACAGTCTGGATGGTTCGCTTCCCCTTTGGTCCGGACGACACCATGCCGAATATTTCCAAAAACAATTTGAAATGTGGACTCGTCAGAACACTTTTCCACTTTGCATCAGTCCATCTTAGATGATCTCGGGCCCAGAGAAGCCGGCGGCGTTCCTGGATGTTGTTGAAAAATGGCTTTTCGCTTTGCATAGTAGAGCTTTAACTTGCACTTACAGATGTAGCGACCAACTGTATTTAGTGACAGTGGTTTTCTGAAGTTTTCCTGAGCCCATGTGGTGATATCCTTTGCGTCGATTAACAGTCTGGATGGTTCGCTTCCCCTTTGGTCCGGACGACACCATGCCGAATATTTCCAAAAACCATTTGAAATGTGGACTCGTCAGAACACTTTTCCACTTTGCATCAGTCCATCTTAGATGATCTCGGGCCCAGAGAAGCCGGCGGCGTTCCTGGATGTTGTTGAAAAATGGCTTTTCGCTTTGCATAGTAGAGCTTTAACTTGCACTTACAGATGTAGCGACCAACTGTATTTAGTGACAGTGTTTTTCTGAAGTTTTCCTGAGCCCATGTGGTGATATCCTTTGCGTCTATAACAGTCTGGATGGGTCGCTTCCCCTTTGGTCCAGACGACACCATGCCGAATATTTCCAAAAACAATTTGAAATGTGGACTCGTCAGAACACTTTCCCACTTTGCATCAGTCCATCTTAGATGATCTCGGGCCCAGAGAAGCCGGCGGCGTTCCTGGATGTTGTTGAAAAATGGCTTTTCGCTTTGCATAGTAGAGCTTTAACTTGCACTTACAGATGTAGCGACCAACTGTATTTAGTGACAGTGTTTTTCTGAAGTTTTCCTGAGCCCATGTGGTGATATCCTTTGCGTCTATAACAGTCTGGATGGGTCGCTTCCCCTTTGGTCCAGACGACAACATGCCGAATATTTCCAAAAACAATTTGAAATGTGGACTCGTCAGACCACAGAACACTTTTCCACTTTGCATCAGTCCATCTTAGATGATCTCGGGCCCAGAGAAGCCGGCGGCGTTTCTGGATGTTGTTGAAAAATGGCTTTTTGCTTTGCATAGTAGAGCTTTAACTTGCACTTACAGGTGTAGCGACCAACTGTATTTAGTGACAGTGGTTTTCTGAAGTTTTCCTGAGCCCATGTGGTGATATCCTTTGCGTCGATAACAGTCTGGATGGTTCGCTTCCCCTTTGGTCCGGATGACACGATGGTGAATATTCCCAAAAACAATTTGAAATGTGGACTCGTCAGAACACTTTTCCACTTTGCATCAGTCCGTCTTAGATGATCTCGGGCCCGGAGAAGCCGGCGGCGTTTCTGGATGTTGTTGAAAAATGTTTTTTCGCTTTGCATAGTAGAGCTTTAACTTGCACTTACAGATGTAGCGACCAACTGTATTTAGTGACAGTGTTTTTCTGAAGTTTTCCTGAGCCCATGTGGTGATATCCTTTAGAGATTGATGTCGGTTTTTGATACAGTGTCATATGAGGGATTGAAGGTCACGGTCATTCAATGTTGGTTTCTGGCCATGCCGCTTAGGTGGAGTGATTTCTCTAGATTCTCTGAACCTTTTGATGATATTATGGACTGTAGATGTTAAACAAGTTATCGATCATTTTGATCAGAAGGATCTGCACATGGACTTCATTTATAAGTAAAGGTAAGACCATAATAACGTTTTTTTTTTTTAATTAAATGTGCTTTTCATGATGGTATCCTTTTACATCACACTCAAATTTATAAGCACAGGCCTAAATTTACCGCATGCCTTTGGTAAATGCCGGAGTGAGAAGAGGTTTTAAATGAATTAGCGCCCCGGTATGTTAGAAATTGAAAACAACTTTAGTCTTCTTGTGAACAAGAGGCAAAGTTCCCAAAAAAAAATGCATTCCCACTTTAAAAGTACGTAGAATAATATTTCTATCATGAAAATGCCTTTTAATGGACACCGTGTTTGTGGTAATGGTTTCAAATCGAAACAAGGAGAGTAATGGGACTTTGCCTTATTAAATGTTTTCCGTTCTCAGATGTCTCCACTCCGACAAAATAAAAGCATAAGTCATTGTGCCTGAAGTCTTTCTGGTAATGGCCAATAATAGCCTTTCTAATCTAAATAAAGCTGAAAAGTTTGCAATGGCAGCTGCAATATGAAAAGTCCTCATTTGTGATTGCCACATCCGTACTTAACATATTGCTACATGTGCCCTGCATTATTGTTTTTTGTTTTTTTTCCGGGAAACTTTGATGCGCTTGAACCTCGCATGCAACGCTTGGTGATTGAGATCCAAAAATTGGGTACTGGTGGGATAAAGGAATTAGAGTCAAGACATGCAAACCTGTGTGCCATCCGTTTTTTTTTTTTAATAGTTTTAATCAAATCAATATGATATCACCAGAAACAAACAAAGCACTTAAAGGCCTACTGAAATGAGATTTTCTTATTTAAACGGCCATTCTCTGTGTCATATTTATATTATTCATATATTATATATATAATATACATTATTTATTATTATTATTGTTTATTGTGAGCGAACTGTGGTGCTGAATTTCCCCCAGGGATCAATAAAGTACTTTCTATTCTATTCTATTTCGCGATATTGCCATATTTTTGCTGAAAGGATTTAGTAGAGAACGTCGACAATAAAGTTCGCAACTTTCGGTCGCTAATAAAAAAGCCTTGCCCGTACAGGAAGTAGCAGACGATGTGCGTGTGACGTCACGGGTTGTGGAGCTCCTCACATCCGAACATTGTTTACAATCATGGCCACCAGCAGCGAGAGCGATTCGGACCAAAAAAGCGACGATTCCCCCGTTAATTTGAGCGAGGATGAAAGATTTCTGGATGAGGAAAGTTAGAGTGAAGGACTAGAAAAAAGAAAAAAAAAGAGGGCAGTGGAAGCGATTCAGATGTTATTAGACACATTTACTAGGGCAGGGGTTGGGAACCTTTTTGGCTGAGGGAGCCCATCCATCCATCCATTTTCTACCGCTTATTCCCTTTTGGGGTCGCTGGCGCCTATCTCAGCTACAGTCGGGCGGAGGGCGGGGTACACCCTGGACAAGTCGCCACCTCATCACAGGGCGGCTGAGAGAGCCATACAAGCCGAATATTTTTTAAAGTATTTCCGTAAGAGCCGAATAATTTTTTTTTTTTTTAACACTGAATACATCTAAATGCGTGCATTTTTAAGTAAGACCAACATTTTTAGAGGACAATAAGTCCCTTATTCTTTTTGATAACATTGTTATTCTGAAGCTAAACAAAAATAAATATAGTACTTCTTACCATTAATGCGACTTCTTGAACAGGTGCGGTATAAACCGGATGGATGGATTAAAATGCTGTTTTATATTTTGAACGTTATTTTTAACACTGCGATTACCACCGGAGTTATTGATTACTTATCGTGTTAAGCAATGTCAGCTAAGAGTTATCTGAGGGCCAAGTGCAGTCCTTAAAAGAGCCACATCTGGCTCCAGAGCCATAGGTTCCCTACCCCTGTACTAGGATAATTCTGGAAAATCCCTTATCTGCTTATTGTGTTACTAGTGTTTTAGTGAGGTTATATGGTACCTGAAAGTCGGAGGGGTGTGGTGACCGCCAGTGTCTCTGAGAGAAGCCACGTTTCTCGACGAGGAGAAGCAAAGGCAGCCGTTGGGGCCGGGCTGAGCTGTTTTTCCCCCCTCCTCCACGGTGGAAGCATCCCAAGTTCGGGGGCGGCCGGTCGGCGGAGGCAAGAGAGTCCGCAGCTGCCTCTCTGACAGGTGCAGGAGGAACGACGCAAGCTCTCCGCTCATGTCTACGGCAAGAGCCGACTTATTACCCCCATTTTCTCACCGAAACCTGCCGGTTTGCTTGACCGCTCTGTTCCATAGTAAAGCTTCACCGTCTTCTTTCGGGAATGTAAACAATGAAACACCGGCTGTGTTTGTGTTGCTAAAGGCGGCCGCAATACACCGCTTCCCACCTACATCTTTCTTCTTTGACGTCTCCATTATTAATTGAATAAATTGCAAAAGATTCAGCAACACAGATGTCCAAAATACTGTGTAATTATGCGATTAAAGCAGACAACTTATAGCTGAGATCGGGGCTGGAAAAAAATGTCCGCTACTATCCGTGACGTCACGTGCACACGTCATCATACGGCAACGTTTTCAACATTAAACTTTGCGCGAAATTCAAAATTGCAATTTAGTAAACTAAACATCGACGATAAAGTTCGCAACTGTTGGTCGCTAATAAAAAAGCCTTGCCTGTACCGGAAGTAGCAGACGATGTGCGCATGACATCACGGGTTGTGGAGCTCCTCACATCTGAACATTGTTTACAATCATGGCCACCAGCAGCGAGAGTGATTCGGACCGAAAAAGCGACAATTTCCCCATTAATTTGAGCGAGGATGAAAGATTTCTGGATGAGGAAAGTTAGAGTGAAGGACTAGAAAAAAAAAAAGGGCAGTGGGAGCGATTCAGATGTGATTAGACACATTTACTACGATAATTTTGGAAAATCCCTTATCTGCTTATTGTGTTACTAGTGTTTTAGTGAGGTTATATGGTACCTGAAAGTCGGAGGGGTGTGGTGACCACCAGTGTCTCTGACGAGGAGAAGCGAAGGCAGCCGTTGGGGCCGGGCTGAGCTGTTTTTCCCCCCCTCCTCCACGGTGGAAGCATCCCAAGTTCGGGGGCGGCCGGTCGGCGGAGGCAAGAGAGTCCGCAGCTGCCTCTCTGACAGGTGCAGGAGGAACGACGCAAGCTCTCCGCTCATGTCTACGGCAAGAGCCGAATTATTACCCCCATTTTCTCACCGAAACCTGCCGGTTTGCTTGACCGCTCTGTTCCATAGTAAAGCTTCACCGTCTTCTTTCGGGAATGTAAACAATGAAACACCGGCTGTGTTTGTGTTGATAAAGGCGGCCGCAATACACCGTTTCCCACCTACATCTTTCTTCTTTGACGTCTCCATTATTAATTGAATAAATTGCAAAAGATTCAGCAACACAGATGTCCAAAATACTGTGTAATTATGCGATTAAAGCAGACGACTTATAGCTGAGATCGGGGCTGGAAAAAAATGTCCGCTACTATCCGTGACGTCACGTGCACACGTCATCATACGGCAACGTTTTCAACATTAAACTTTGCGCGAAATTCAAAATTGCAATTTAGTAAACTAAACATCGACGAGAAAGTTCGCAACTGTTGGTCGCTAATAAAAAAGCCTTGCCTGTACCGGAAGTAGCAGACGATGTGCGCGTGACATCACGGGTTGTGGAGCTCCTCACATCTGAACATTGTTTACAATCATGGCCACCAGCAGCGAGAGTGATTCGGACCGAAAAAGCGACAATTTCCCCATTAATTTGAGCGAGGATGAAAGATTTTTGGATGAGGAAAGTTAGAGTGAAGGACTAGAAAAAAAAAAAAGGGCAGTGGGAGCGATTCAGATGTGATTAGACACATTTACTACGATAATTCTGGAAAATCCCTTATCTGCTTATTGTGTTACTAGTGTTTTAGTGAGGTTATATGGTACATGAAAGTCGGAGGGGTGTGGTGACCACCAGTGTCTCTGACGAGGAGAAGCGAAGGCAGCCGTTGGGGCCGGGCTGAGCTGTTTTTCCCCCCCCTCCTCCACAGTGGAAGCATCCCAAGTTCGGGGGCGGCCGGTCGGCGGAGGCAAGAGAGTCCGCAGCTGCCTCTCTGACAGGTGCAGGAGGAACGACGCAAGCTCTCCGCTCATGTCTACGGCAAGAGCCGACTTATTACCCCCATTTTCTCACCGAAACCTGCCGGTTTGCTTGACCGCTCTGTTCCATAGTAAAGCTTCACCGTCTTCTTTCGGGAATGTAAACAATGAAACACCGGCTGTGTTTGTGTTGCTAAAGGCGGCCGCAATACACCGCTTCCCACCTACATCTTTCTTCTTTGACGTCTCCATTATTAATTGAATAAATTGCAAAAGATTCAGCAACACAGATGTCCAAAATACTGTGTAATTATGCGATTAAAGCAGACGACTTATAGCTGAGATCGGGGCTGGAAAAAAATGTCCGCTACTATCCGTGACGTCACGTGCACACGTCATCATACGGCAACATTTTCAACATTAAACTTTGCGCGAAATTCAAAATTGCAATTTAGTAAACTAAACATCGACGAGAAAGTTCGCAACTGTTGGTCGCTAATAAAAAAGCCTTGCCTGTACCGGAAGTAGCAGACGATGTGCGCGTGACATCACGGGTTGTGGAGCTCCTCACATCTGAACATTGTTTACAATCATGGCCACCAGCAGCGAGAGTGATTCGGACCGAAAAAGCGACAATTTCCCCATTAATTTGAGCGAGGATGAAAGATTTTTGGATGAGGAAAGTTAGAGTGAAGGACTAGAAAAAAAAAAAGGGCAGTGGGAGCGATTCAGATGTGATTAGACACATTTACTACGATAATTCTGGAAAATCCCTTATCTGCTTATTGTGTTACTAGTGTTTTAGTGAGGTTATATGGTACCTGAAAGTCGGAGGGGTGTGGTGACCACCAGTGTCTCTGACGAGGAGAAGCGAAGGCAGCCGTTGGGGCCGGGCTGAGCTGTTTTTCCCCCCCTCCTCCACGGTGGAAGCATCCCAAGTTCGGGGGCGGCCGGTCGGCGGAGGCAAGAGAGTCCGCAGCTGCCTCTCTGACAGGTGCAGGAGGAACGACGCAAGCTCTCCGCTCATGTCTACGGCAAGAGCCGACTTATTACCCCCATTTTCTCACCGAAACCTGCCGGTTTGCTTGACCGCTCTGTTCCATAGTAAAGCTTCACCGTCTTCTTTCGGGAATGTAAACAATGAAACACCGGCTGTGTTTGTGTTGATAAAGGCGGCCGCGATACACCGTTTCCCACCTACAGCTTTCTTCTTTGACGTCTCCATTTTTAATTGAATGAATTGTAAAAGATTAAGCAACACAGGTGTCCATAATACTGTGTAATTATGCGATTAAAGCAGACGACTTATAGCTGAGATTGGGGCTGGAAATACACGTCATCATACCGCGGCGTTTTCAACAGCATATTTCGAGCGAAATTTAAAATTGCAATTTCCATCCATCCATCCATCCATCCATTTTCTACCGCTTATTCCCTTTCGGGGTCGCGGGGGGCGCTGGCGCCTATCTCAGCTACAATCGGGCGGAAGGCAGGGTACACCCTGGACAAGTCGCCACCTCATCACAAATTCAAAATTGCAATTTAGTAAACTAAAAAGGCCGTAATGGGATGTGTTGCAATGTTAATATTTCATCATTGATATATAAACTATCAGACTGCGTGGTCGCTAGTAGTGGCTTTCAGTAGGTCTTTAATCCTGGGAATACTCAAAAATGGCCTCTTTGATTTGCCTTTTGTTGACGTGGTGCCAAACAAAGCAGGCCAGATGAGCGAATTTAATGCCACGGCGAACTCTTCCCTCTCGGCCGCCCACCTGTCACTTCCAGTCAAGTCCTGTGTCACAGGAATAAGTCGTTCCTAGAGGCTGGTTTGTAAACCCCTAGGGTGTGGCAGGTAAGACTCCCACCTCAAAGGCAACAACGTGTCATTACTCTTCACCCACCGAGCTGGAGGACATTCCTCCACTTTTCATGGCAGGCTGGCTTAGAGACGTCCTTTCCCCTCAGTTAGGTCGCATTTGAAGAGAAAATAGAGCAAATGGCCCTTTAATGGTTGCCGTAAACTGCACTTCGTGACAACTCCCAGGAGCAGCAGGCATGAAAAGGCCCTTACACAAAGATCTGTCCTTCACTCCGGTCTCTTCTACACTAAACCGGCTAAGGTTATCCAGGGTAAATCCCGCCTAACCTTATCCTTGTCCACACACACAATGGTCGTTTAAGACCATCCATCCATCCATTTTTTACCGCTTATTCCCTTTGGGGTTGTGGGTTGCGCTGTTGCCTATCTCAGGTGCAATCGGACGGAAGGCGGTGTACACCCTGGACAAGTTGCCACCTCATCGCAATATATATATA
>NC_084626.1:44585112-44626093 GCF_033978795.1 Nerophis ophidion
TACTGTTTACTTTCAACACAATAATCTCAAGATCAACTTCAGATCTATCCGTCACTTATAAGTTTTATTGTTGTTTAGGTCTTTTGTTTGCTCATTTTAGGCCCAGCTCAGTTTTTTTATATGGCAAACACAAAATATGCAACATTTTCCCCCAAATATATCTCAAAGTGGAAAATTTAACGTGATGTAACTGTAGTTTGAATAGGTCAATAATTCATAATGACATTGATTTTGATTCATTATTATTTTTTGGAGCAATGACACTTAAAAACAAATCACACTAAAATGATTGGGGATCCAAAAGGGTCCTACTCATTAAAGTGTTAAAAAATGAATTATACATTTTTTTACTGTTTACTTTCAACACAATAATCTCAAGATCAACTTCAGATCTATCCGTCACTTATAAGTTTTATTGTTGTTTAGGTCTTTTGTTTGCTCATTTTAGTCCCAGCTCAGTTTTTTTATATGGCAAACACAAAATATGCAACATTTTCCCCCCAAAAATATCTCAAAGTGGAAAATTTAACGTGACGTAACTGGAGTTTGAATAGGTCAATAATTCATAATGACATTGATTTTGATTCATTATTATGTTTTAAAGAACAAAACAGCCTGCATGGCAGCTTTGTGTTATTAGAGTAAACATTTCTTGTTACATTTCACCTGTTAGCTCTTTTATATCACTTTTTCCGTTTTGAAAATGTTTCAATCGTGTTTTTATAATGTGCCGTGGGGCAGTTAAAAAATGTACCTGCGGGCTGCACTTTGGACACCCCCTTGCTGTAAAGAAACAGGAGCAGCAGGCATGAAAAGGCCCTCACATAAAGCTCTGTCGTTCACTTAAATATGTGAAGAAGGAGACGGTGTAAGGATGCATCCTCAGGCAAAGCGCAGATAAGAACCTTTGATAGAATTAAGCCAACGCCAGATAGCCACTTGATGACTCTTGTGAAGATAAAGCCGCCCTGACTGACAGCTCTGATAATAGTGCAAACAAAGAGAAAGTGGAGATTAAGGGGCTTCTTAAGTGGACTGCCCAGAGGACACTCCAGAACATGGCTCAGCTGTCAGGAATGGGGGCCAATGGATACTGTCACTGACACTTCATCCAGGGGGAGATAACATCTAGGAATGCCGGCAAATTCTTCAACGTTCACTATAAAAATGTACAGTCGGTCCCCTTTAGAAAGCGTGGTCTTCCAATCAAAGGCAGGACAGGATTGATGGTTGGAGTCAAAACTAAGAAAGGTGATTCATTGCATTCCTCAAGCGGGATGAAGAACTTCGGTCTCGATGTTTGACGTGCTATGAAAATGATAGACGCGGGATATAATCTTTTTTTCCTTTTACACTTAACCCTTCTATTATGTTGAGGGTCAATTTGACCCATTTCAGTTTTTGTGTTGATCAAAGTACTGGTTATCCTTTCTTTTTCTTGCAGAAATTTGGTGACTTTTCCTCATTAAGGGTCATGAACTGCTGTGTAAAATCTGGACACTTTTTTGTGGAGTGGAATGTCTTGCAGAGTTTGTATACAAAGATGATGTTGCGGGTCATTTTGACCCAGGCGCTTTAATGTGGGTAAAAAGCCAAAATAGACAAGTCTCTTTGATGTGCTTTTTACTTTGATGTACAATTGTTTGTATTTTGATCGCCTCTGAGACCCAGAGCCAGGTGTGTGAAGAGAGGGAACTTTCTCAAACTTGTCCTTGTTTCCTGATTTATTTTTCTATTTATTTATTTCGGCAATCTTCACATAAAACAAAGAACAAACAACAACAAAAACAAAAAACACTCATTTGAGCAATGATTGAGCCGAAAGGGTGTAGGTTGAAGCAACGCAAATGGTCCTTTAATGGTTTCTGTAAACCAGGGTTGTCCAAACCTCTTCCACTTAGGGCCCCAGACTGAAAAATCAAAGCAAGCGGGGGCCATTTTGACACTTTTTTATTTTAAAAACCAATTTGGTGACTTTTCCTCATTAAGGGTCATGAACTGCTGCGTAAAATCTGGACACTTTGTTGTGGAGTGGAATGTCTTGCAGAGTTTGAATACAAAGATGATGTTGCGGGTCATTTTGACCCAGGCGCTTTAATGGGGGTAAAAAGCCAAAATAGACAAGTCTCTTTGATGTGCTTTTTACTTTGATGTACAATTGTTTGTATTTTGATCGCCTCTGAGACCCAGAGCCAGGTGTGTCAAGAGAGGGAACTTTCTCACACTTCTCCTTGTCTCTGTTCTCGTGTCATCTCTTTGACAAACTCACCAAAAATGAGCTCCAGAAGGATGACATCTGAGGATGATTTTATATATTTTGAACCTCGTTCTTGTTGTGATGGGGTAGGTTTATATAAGCGTTGCTTCAACCTACACCCTTTCGGCTCAATCATTGCTCAAATGAGTGTTTTTTGTTTTTGTTGTTGTTGTTTGTTCTTTGTTTTATGTGAATATTGCCGAAATAAATAAATAGAAAAATAAATCAGGAAACAAGGACAAGTTTGAGAAAGTTCCCTCTCTTCACACACCTGGCTCTGGGTCTCAGAGACGATCAAAATACAAACAATTGTACATCAAAGTAAAAAGTACATCAAGGAGACATGTTTATTTTTGGATCTGAACAGCGGTGTAGCTCGGTTGGTAGAGCGGCCGTGTCAGCAACTTGAGGGTTGCAGGTTCGATTCCCGCGTCCGCCATCCTAGTCACTGCCGTTGTGTCTTTGGGCAAGACACTTTACCCACCTGCTCCCAGTGCCACCCACACTGGTTTAAAAATGTAACTTAGACATTGGGTTTCACTATGTAAAGCGCTTTGAGTCACTAGAGAAAAGCGCTGAATAAATATAATTCACTAAATTCACTATTTACCCACATTAAAGCGCCCGGGTCAAAATGACTCGCAACATCATCTTTGTATACAAACTCTGCAAAAACATTCCACTACACAACAAAGTGTCCAGATTTACACACCAGTTCATGACCCCAGATGAGGAAAAGTCACCAGATTTCAGCAAGAAAACGAAAGGATAACCAGTACTTTGATCAACACAAAAACTGAAATGGGTCAAATTGAGTAAAGCTTCACCTTCGGGAATGTAAATAAGGAAACACCGGCTGTGTTTGTGTTGCTAAAGGCAGCCGCAACACACCGCTTCCCACCTACATCGTTCTTCATTGATGTCTCTATTATTAATTGAACAAATTGCAAAAGATTCAGCATCACAGATGTCCAGATTACTGTGTAATTATGCGATTAAAGCAGACGACTTATAGTTTGGATCGGGCTGGACAAAAAAATGCCTACTACAATCTGTCATACGTGTCATCATACCGACGTTTTGCGACTTATTACCACAATTTTCTCACCGAAACCTGCCGGTCGACATGTGGTCGGGAACCGTGTTCGCTTGACCGCTCTGTTCCATAGTAAAGCTTCACCTTCGGGAATGTAAACAAGGAAACACCGGCTGTGTTTGTGTTGCTAAAGGCAGTTCCAACACACCGCTTCCCACCTACATCGTTCTTCTTTGACGTCTCCATTATTAATTGAACAAATTGCAAAAGACTCAATAACACAGATGTCCAGATTACTGTGTAATTATGCGATTAAAGCAGACGACTTATAGTTTGGATCGGGCTGGACAAAAAAATGCCCACTACAATCTGTCATACGTGTCATCATACCGACGTTTTGCGACTTATTACCACAATTTTCTCACCGAAACCTGCCGGTCGACATGTGGTCGGGGAACCATGTTCGCTTGACCGCTGTGTTCCATAGTAAAGCTTCACTTTCAGGAATGTAAACAAGGAAACACCGGCTGTGTTTGTGTTGCTAAAGGCAGCTGCAACACACCGCTTCCCACCTACATCGTTCTTCTTTGACGTCTCTATTATTAATTGAACAAATTGCAAAAGACTCAACAACACAGATGTCCAGATTTCTGTGTAATTATGCGATTAAAGCAGACGACTTATAGTTTGGATCGGGCTGGAGAAAAATGTCCGCTACAATCTGTCATACGTGTCATCATACCGACGTTTTGCGACTTATTACCACAATTTTCTCACCGAAACCTGCCGGTCGACATGTGGTCAGGAACCATGTTCGCTTGACCGCTCTGTTCCATAGTAAAACTTCACCTTCGGGAATGTAAACAATGAAACACCGGCTGTGTTTGTGTTGCTAAAGGCGGCCGCAATACACCGCTTCCCACCTACATCGTTCTTCTTTGACGTCTCCATTATTAATTGAACAAATTGCAAAAGACTCAACAACACAGATGTCCAGAATACTGTGTAATTATGCGATTAAAGCAGACGACTTATAGTTTGGATCGGGCTGGACAAAAAAATGCCTACTACAATCTGTCATACGTGTCATCATACCGACGTTTTGCGACTTATTACCACAATTTTCTCACCGAAACCTGCCGGTCGACATGTGGTCGGGGAACCATGTTCGCTTGACCGCTGTGTTCCATAGTAAAGCTTCACTTTCAGGAATGTAAACAAGGAAACACCGGCTGTGTTTGTGTTGCTAAAGGCAGCTGCAACACACCGCTTCCCACCTACATCGTTCTTCTTTGACGTCTCTATTATTAATTGAACAAATTGCAAAAGACTCAGCAACACAGATGTCCAGATTTCTGTGTAATTATGCGATTAAAGCAGACGACTTATAGTTTGGATCGGGCTGGAGAAAAATGTCCGCTACAATCTGTCATACGTGTCATCATACCGACGTTTTGCGACTTATTACCACAATTTTCTCACCGAAACCTGCCGGTCGACATGTGGTCAGGAACCATGTTCGCTTGACCGCTCTGTTCCATAGTAAAACTTCACCTTCGGGAATGTAAACAATGAAACACCGGCTGAGTTTGTGTTGCTGAAGGCGGCCGCAATACACCGCTTCCCACCTACATCGTTCTTCTTTGACGTCTCCATTATTAATTGAACAAATTGCAAAAGACTCAACAACACAGATGTCCAGAATAGTGTGTAATTATGCGATTAAAGCAGACGACTTAGAGTTTGGATCGGGCTGGAAAAAAATGTCCGCTACAATCCGTCATACGTGTCATCATACCGACGTTTTCAACAGGATACTTAGCGCGAAATTTAAAATTGCAATTTAGTAAACTAAAAAGGCCGTATTAGCATGTGTTGCAATGTTAATATTTCATCATTGATATATAAACTATCAGACTGCGTGGTCGCTAGTAGTGGCTTTCAGTAGGCCTTGAAGTCTCAATGTTTGACATGGTATGAAAATGATAGACGCGCTATATAATCTTTTTTTTTTTTTTTTAGACTTTGACAAACTTTATTGATCTACAAAGGAAATTGTTCCACACAGTAGCTCAGTTACAAAGGATGGAAAGGGTAAGGTTGGAAAAAAGGCTGGGTGATATGGCCTTTTTTTAATATCTCGATATTTTTAGGCCGTATCGCGATACAACATATATATCTGGATATTTTGCCTTAGCCTTGAATGAACACTTGATGCATATAATCACAGCAGTATGATGATTCTATGTGTCTACATTAAAGGCCTACTGAAATGAGATGTTCTTATCTAAACGGGGATAGCAGGTCCATTCTATGTGTCATACTTGATCATTTCGCGATATTGCCATATTTTTGCTGAAAGGATTTAGTAGAGAACATCCACGATAAAGTTCGCAACTTTTTGGTCGCTAATAAAGAAGCCTTGCCTGTACCGGAAGTAGCAGACGATGTGCGCGTGACGTCACGGGTTGTGGCGCTCCTCACATCTGAACATTGTTTACAATCATGGCCACCAGCAGCGAGAGCGATTCGGACCGAGAGAGCGACGATTTCCCCATTAATTTGAGCGAGGATGAAAGATTTGTGGATGAGGAAAGTGAGAGTGAAGGACTAGAAGAAAAAAGAAAGACAGGGCAGTGGGAGCGATTCAGATGTTATTAGACACATTTTCTAGGATAGTTCTGGAAAATCCCTTATCTGCTTATTGTGTTACTAGTGTTTTAGTGAGATTATATGGTCGTACCTGTACAACCTGAAGGTCGGCCCCGCACCTTTCTTCAGCACCAGTCGACGGGTGGTGGCGATGCCCATCTCTGCCCTTCGCAAGGGACCCTCTTCGAAACACGATCTTTCGAAATGATCGCTGCATAATACACTGTACTTTGTGTGTTTGGTCCAATCCAACCGTGTTCGCTTGACATCTCTGTTCCATAGTAAAGCTTCACCGTCATCTTTCGGGAATGTAAACAATGAAACACCGGCTGTGTTTGTGTTGCTAAAGGCGGCCGCAATACACCGCTTCCCACCTACAGCTTTCTTCTTTGACGTCTCCATTATTTATTGAACAAATTGCAAAAGATTCAGCAACACAGATGTCCAGAACACTGTGGAATTATGCGATGAAAACAGGCGACTTGTAGCTAGAAACGGTGCTGGAACAAAATGTCCTCTACAATGCGGGACGTCACGCGCACATGTCATCATACTGCGACGTTTCAGCATGATACTTCCGCGCGAAATTTAAAATTGCAATTTAGTAAACTAAAAAGGCCGTATTGGCATGTGTTGCAATGTTAATATTTCATCATTGATATATAAACTATCAGACTGCGTGGTCGGTCGGTAGTAGTGGCTTTCAGTAGGCCTTTAAAACATTCTTCTTCATACTGCATTAATATAAGCTACTTTTAAACTTTCATGCAGAGAGGGAAACCACAACTAAAAGTGTATTTATTAAACAGTTATTAAGCAGTGGCACAAACATTCATGTCATTTCAAAACAGAAAGTGCAAGATTGCCAGAGACATTTTAAAACAAGCTGTGAGTGCACTTTTGTGCATGATGTCACTAAGATGACATACACCGCTTCCCACCTACATCGTTCTTCTTTGACGTCTCACTTATTAATTGAACAAATCGCAAAAGACTCAGCGACACTGAAAAAAAAGTTTCGTTGTACTTGTTGCAATGACAATAATGACCTATCTACCTATCAAAACAACACTAAATTAAAGTGCACTTTTTGTACAGAACGCCACTACAATAGTTTAAAACAAATAAAGTGCACTTTTGTGCATGATGTCACACAAGATATTTGAATAAGTGTCAAATAAAAATGAGCTGCATAATAGGAAATGTCCTTCGCTATGTGGTAGGTTCCTGCCGACGTTATCTCCTTATGTTGTTGACTATTTTTTTCATACGGTGTTGATGTGGAAATGGTTGCCTCGGCCTTTTGTGGGTGTGGAGATGTTGACATGCGGGACATGCACTCTTCATTCTCTAGCGGGTGACGTTTTTCAAATGATGCTACATATTAGCAGTAATGCTACTTTTTGTAGCAACGCTTTTGCCCCACACTTGACAAATTACGGTTATCTGTTTGACATATTCCCACTTTTCACCGCCAGACGATGGACCCCCTGCTGTTTTTCTTGGAAATTAATTCTTCCTTCATTTGTTACCAGATTCGCACCTTCTTTCTCTCGTATTACCACTCGCACGGCTCCGCTAGCGTCACAGCTAACGTTACCCATGCTGCTACCTCTCTGCTCCGCGAGGGCGTATACGTATGTGACGTATGTAAGAAGGTGCGCTTGTTTTATGTCTGTGAGAAGGAGAGACAAGAAAGAGTGAGAATAGTCTGTAGTGTAATGTCCGCAGCTAAAAGCAACTGTGTGAGAACATATACTCGAATATCACGATGTATTCATTTACTGTATCGAACAGAGACGAACCCGCGATATATCGAGTTTATCGATATATCGCCATTCCATCCATCCATTTTCAACCGCTTATTCCCTTTTGGGGTCGCGGGGGGCGCTGGCGCCTATCTCAGCTACAATCGGGCGGAAGGCGGGGTACACCCTGGACAAGTCGCCACCTCATCGCAGGGCCAACACAGATAGACAGACAACATTCACACTCACATTCACACACTAGGGCCAATTTAGTGTTGCCAATCAACTTATCCCCAGGTGCATGTCTTTGGAAGTGGGAGGAAGCCGGAGTACCCGGAGGGAACCCACGCATTCACGGGGAGGACATGCAAACTCCACACGAGCCTGGATTTGAACCCAGGACTGCAGGACCTTCGTATTGTGCGGCAGACGCACTAACCCCTCTGCCACCGTGAAGCCCATCGATATATCGCCCAGCCCTAGGATGGAAAGGGTAATGCAGGTAGAAAGTAGACTAAAAGCAATATAACATATATGTAATATTTACATATTACATATACAGTATGTAATATTTACTGATATATTATATTTGTATATAATATATACAATATATAACAATGACCATGTACAATACAACAGTATAAAATTGCTGTATGGCAAGTGATTATACAACTAGTTGGTCACAAAAACATTCATGAAGTTTGGTTCTTTTATGAATTTATTATGGCTGTGAGGGTCAAAAGTACACATACACCAATGTTAATATTTGCTTACATGTCCCTTGGCAAGTTTCACTGCAATAAGACACTCTTGGTAGCCATCCACAAGCTTCCGGTTGAATTTTTGACCACAAAATTGGTGCAGTTCAGCTAAATGTGTTGGTTTTCTTACATGGACTTGTTTCTTCAGCATTGTCCACACCTTTAAGTCAGGACTTTGGGAAGGCCCTTCTGAAACCTTCATTCTAGCCTGATTTAGCCATTTCTTTACCACTTTTGAGTTGTGTTTGGGGTCATTGTCCTGTTGGAACACCCAACTGCGCCCAAGACCCAACCTCCGGGCTGATGATTTTAGCTTGTCCTGAAGAATTTGGAATTAATCCTCCTTTTTTATTGTCCCATTTACTCTATGTAAAGCACCAGTTCCATTGGCAGCAAAATACTACCACCACCATGCTTGACAGTAGGTATGGTGTTCCTGGGATTAAAGGCCTCACGTTTTCTCCTCCTAACATATTGCTGGGTATTGTTCTTAATGGGGAACATTATCAGCAGACCTATGTAAGCGTCAATGTATACCTTGATGGTGCAGAAAAAAGACCATCTATTTTTTTTAACAGATTTCTGAACTCTAAATGGGTGAATTTTGGCGAATTAAACGCCTTTCTGTTTATCGCGCTGGAGGCGATGACGTCAGAACGTGACGTCACCGAGGTAAAACAGCCGCCATTTTCATTTTCTACACATTTCACACACGGGTCTCAGCTCTGTTATTTTCCGTTTTTTCTACTATTTTTTGGAACCTTGGAGACATCATGCCTCGTCGGTGTGTTGTCGGAGGGTGTAACAACACTAACAGGGAGGGATTCAAGTTGCACCACTGGCAAGAAATCTGCCGCCAGACCCCCATTGAATGTACCAGAGTGTCTCCACATTTGACCGGCGATGACAGACATGGCACAGAGATGTATGGATAACCTGCAGATGCATTTGCAATGATAATGTCAACGAAATCACAAAGGTGAGTTTAGTTGATGTTGTTGACTTATGTGCTAATCAGACATATTTGGTCGCGGCGTGACCGCCAGCTAATCGATGCTAACATGCTATTTACCGGCGGTGCTAAAGCAGACATGGCACAGAGATGTATGGATAACCTGTAGATGCATTTGCAACTATATTACGTTTCCTTCCATCCACATTTAATGCGAAACAAACACTTACCAATCGACGGATTTAAGTTGCTCCTGTGTCAAAAGATGCGAAAGTCCTGATCGTTTGGTCCGCACATTTTACCGGTGATGCTAACACACCTATTCAGCCATGCTATGCCTATGAATAGCGTCAATTGCTATTCGCTCAATAGCTTCAGTTTCTTCAATATTTTCATACTCCAACCATCTGTTTCAATACATGCGTAATCTGTTGAATCGCTTAAGTCGCTGAAATCCAAGTTTGAATCCGAGCTAATGTCGCTATATCTTGCTGTGGTATTCCCATTGTTTGTTTACATTGGCAGCACTGTGTGACGTCATAAGAAAATGGATAGTGGTTTCGAAGATAGCGAAAATAAGGCACTTTAAAGCTTTATTTAGGGGTATTCCGGGACCGGTAAAATTTTGAAAAAAATTTCAAAAAATACAACAAGCCACTGGGAACTGATTTTTTTATTGTTTTTAACCCTTTTGAAATTGTGATCATGTTCCCTTTTAAAACAACTCCATTTTTGTTTCTTCTGACCACTGAATTTTCCTCCAGACGGTCATGTCACATTTTCCAGTAGATTCATAATAAATTCATAAAAGAAGCAAACTTCATGAATGTTTTTTGTGACCAACAAGTATGTGCTCCAATCACTTTATCACAAAAAAATAAGAGTTGTAGAAATGATTGGAACCTCAAGACAGGCGTGCCATGATGTTCTTTACAAGTGTGTGTAGACTTTTAAACACGACTGTATGGTGCATCATTAACAAAGGAAATTAAAGCTGCAAGCAGCATTGGTCGGGTCCGCCTTTGGCTGCTGCCCCCGAGACCCACGGCCGGATAAGCGTTAGAAGACGGCTTGGTGCCACTATTTTGAGAATCTAATGTATTGTGAAAGTAATGCAGTTGTTGTATTGAAGTGAAAATATCAAACTTCCTGTTGATTATTGCTAAAGTATGTTAATTATTAAAATGTAGGTCTAAATGAGACCTACATAGTGGTTTTTGTTTCATGTCTCTCTGACATTCCTACCGGAAGTTACAAGCAGTTTTGTCTGTGTTTTCTTCCTAGGAGCATTATGTCTGTGTTGTATTCCTAGGGAGCGCTAGAGCACAATTTTGAGTTGTGGGGTTTGTTTTTTTATTAGCTCGCAATTGTTGCCAGTCCTGATGTGTGTGTCAAGTTTGGTGAGTTTTGAAGCATTGTAAAGCTGTCAAATTACAGATGAAAGAGGCAAAAATATCATTTTTTCGGAAAATTTGTGCGGGTGTTCTTTGAAGGCACGTAAAATCAAAACCGGAGCAGTAATCAAAACTCTGATCTATACTTTTAATCAGAAGGGTCCAAACTCTCTCCTGTGCGAGTTTGAAGCCGAAACGACTAACGCACTCGGAGGGGTTTTCGTTTGAAAAAAGGTGACGGGTTTTCACAAAACTTTTATTTTGAAGGGGTGGTTGCCAACTTCCTGTTGATTTTTTCTGCAGGCTGTCAATTATTAAAATGTAGGTCTAAGTGAGACCTACATAGAAGTTTTTGTTTCATGTCTTTGCGGCAGTCCTACTGAAAGTTACAAGCAATTTTGTTTGTGTTTTCTTCCTAGGAGCAGTTTTTTCAGTGTTTTATTAAAAAATTGCGCTAGAGCACATTTTTTGATTTTGGGGTTTGTTTTTTTCATTATATCGCAATTTTTGCCAGTCCAGATGTGTGCGCCAAGTTTGGTGACTTTTGAAGCATTTTAAGGGGGTCAAATTACAGCGCAAAGAGGCAAAAATTGCATTTTTTGCGAAAATTTTATTTTGAAGGGGTTTTTGCCAACTTCCTGTAGATTTTTGCTCAAAGAAGTGAGCGTATGAAAATTGGGTCTAAGTCAGACCTACATAGGAGTTTTTGTTTCATGTCGCTATGACATTCCTAACAGAAGTTACATGCAGTTTTGTCTGTCATTTTTTTCCTAGGGGGCGCTAGAGCGCAATTTTCATTTTGGGGGATTGGTTGCTTAATATGTTGGGAAGGTTTGCTATACCGACGTGTGTGTCAAATTTGGTGAGTTTTGAAGCATGTTAAGGGGGTCAAATTACAGCGTGTAGGTGCGGAATAATAATAAAACACAGCAGTTTCAATAGGGTCTTTGGCCCATGGCAAAGGAGCCTAATGAACAAACCACACAGCAAATAAGAAACTTTTATTCCAAAGTTTTGGCCAGAGTGCTTCCATTGAAGCCGCCATTCAGTCACTGATTTATGAGAAATATTACACACAAATTATTACAATCTTGTCTAGACCGGACGATATTTCCCCTCCATTGGCAGGAAGAGTTTGGGTGCAGCATAAGTCAAACATGTCCAGCGTCCAAATGTGCACTCTAGAGTGGATGCTTTGAAGAAACCACACGGCTCGCGTTTCCCCTTTCAAAATAAGAGGTGTATTATTCACCGTTACATCCAATACGGGGTAAGTAGAATTCATCAGATTTAACCACAGCATGTGTCAGTCAATACTTTACAGACCTGCAGTGCCAAATGTCCGATTCACATTCCTCCTGTCATCATATTTTTAACAGATGTCGGCCAATCACAGCCAGAAAGATCTTGTCATTCATCAAGGCATTGTTTAACCGATGTAAGTATTACTATGATTACATCCATCCATCTTCTTCCGCTTATTGGAGGTCGGGTCACGGGGGCTGCAGCCTAAGCAGGGAAGCCCAGACTTCCCTCTCCCCAGCTAGTTCGTCCAGCTCCTCCCGGGGGATCCCGAGGCGTTCCCAGGCCAGCCGGGAGACATAGTCTTCCCCGTGGTTTCGCGCCCGAAACACCTGCCTATGGAGGCGCTCGGGTGGCATCCTGACCAGATGCCCGAACCACCTCATCTGGCTCCTCTCCATGTGGAGGAGCAGCAACTTTAGTCTGAGTTCCTTCCGGATGGCAGTACTTCTCACCCTATCTCTAAGGGAGAGACCAGCCGCCCGGCGGAGGAAACTCATTTCAGTTGCTTGTACCCGTGATCTTGTCCTTTCGGTCATGACCCAAAGCTCATGACCATCAGGGAGGATGGGAACGTAGATTTTCTTTCTACCCATGATACTGTCCTTTCGGTCAGAACCCACAGCTCATGACCAAAGGTGAGGATGGGAACGTAGATCTTGTACCCGTAATCTTGTCTTTTCGGTCATAACCCAAAGCTCATGACCACAAGTGAGGATGGGAACGTAGATCTTCGTTCTACCCGTGATCTTGTCCTTTCGGTCCTAACCCAAAGCTCATGACCAAAGGTGAGGATGGGGAACGTAGATCTTGTACCTGTGATCTTGTCTTTTCGGTCATAACTCAAAGGTCATGACTATAGGTGAGGATGGGGAACGTAGATCTTCTTTCTACCCGTGATCTTGTCCTTACTGTCATAACCCAAAGCTCATGACCAAAGGTGAGGATGGGGAACGTAGATCTTGTACCCGTGATCCTGTCCTTTCGGTCATAACCCAAAGCTCATGACCATAGGTGAGGATGGGAATGTAGATCTTGTCCTTACGGTCATAACCCAAAGCTCATGACCAAAGGTGAGGATGGGAACGTAGATCTTGTACCCGTGATCTTGTCCTTTCGGTCATAACCCAGAGCTCATGACCCTAGGTGAGACCGGAAACGTAGATCTTGTACCCGTGATCTTGTTCTTTCGGTCATAACTCAAAGCTCATGACCATAGGTGAGACCGGAAACGTAGATCTTGTACCCGTGATCTTGTCCTTTTGGTCATAACCCAGAGCTCATGACCAAAGGTGAGGATGGGAACGTAGATCTTCTTTCTACCCGTGATCTTGTCCTTTTGGTCATGACCCAAAGCTCATGACCATAGGTGAGGATGGGAACGTAGATCTTGTACCCGTGATCTTGTCCTTTCAGTCATAACCCAAAGCTCATGACCATAGGTAAGGATGGGGAACGTAGTTCTTATACCTGTGATCTTGTCCTTTCTGTCATAACCCAAAGCTCATGACCATAGGTGAGACCGGGAACGTAGATCTTGTACCCGTGATCTTGTCCTTACGGTCATAACCCAAAGCTCATGCTCAAAGTCGAGGATGGGAACGTAGATCTTGTACCCGTGATCTTGTCCTTTCAGTCATAACTCAAAGCTCATGACCATAGGTGAGACCGGAAACGTAGATCTTGTACCCGTGATCTTGTCCTTTCGGTCATAACCCAGAGCTCATGACCAAAGGTGAGGATGGGAACGTAGATCTTCTTTCTACCCGTGATCTTGTCCTTTTGGTCATGACCCAAAGCTCATGACCATAGGTGAGGATGGGAACATAGATCTCGTACCCGTGATCTTGTCCTTTTGGTCATTACCCAAAGCTCATGACCATAGGTAAGGATTAGAACGTAGATCCTTTCTAGATCCTGCGCCCCCAACCCCGCCCACCTTACAGACGTGGCGGGGTTTGGGCTGTATAAAATAGTCAGGAATTGTCATGAATACAAAGGATTATGGGTATTTGTTGTGTTGCATTTATGTTGTGTTACTCTGAGGATGTTCTCCCGAAATGTGTTTGTCGTTCTTAATTGGTGTGGCTTCACAGCGTGGCGCATATTACTAAGAGTGTTGAAATTGTTTATATCACAACCATTAGTGTACTCTGTGTCACCCAGTATGCCTTGCAGTCGTGTGCGTGTTGCCGCGGAAGCCACACACAACATGATGCTGGACTGACAAGCAGATCGTACATGTTGTAGAAGGCGACAAAGCCAATGGCTTCATAGCACGCCCTAATATTTAATATATGGGTGACTGCCGGCAGTCATTCAAGAGCAGGGGTGCCCATTACGTCGATCGCGAGCTACCAGTCGACCGCGGGGGGTGTGTCAGTCGATCTCCAGCCAGGCTTTTAAAAAAAATAGACCTAAAAATGAGTGATCATCAATCTTCACCAAGACGTCACTTAAATGACATTCACGGTACCGGAGGGTCTTGTGAGATGACGCTGGCTGCTGCAAGATCATTATTATGAAAATATGACCGAAAGGAAGGCGAGAAACACTTTTTATTTCAACAGACTCTCGCGCCGTACCTTCCGTCAAAACTCTAAAGGCCGACTGCACATTTCCTATCTTCACAATAAAAGCCCTGCTTCATGCTGCCTGCGCTAACTAAATACAGAGTCTCGGAAAACTGGCGTGCACAAGCGATCCCTCAGAAAGCTGGCGTGCACATCACTTGTGCACGCCAGCTTTCCGAGACTTTTATTTTGTTAGCGCATGCAGCATGAAGCAGGGCTTTTATTGTGAAGATAGGAAATGTGCAGTCGGCCTTTAGAGTTTTGACGGAAGGGACGGCGCGAAAGTCTGTTGAAATAAAAAGTGTTTCTCGCCTTCCTCTCTGTCATTTTTTCATAATAATGAACTGGCAGCAGCCAGCGTCATCTCACAAGACCCTCGGGTGCCGTGAATGTCAATCAAGCAAGCTACGGAATTTGCCGCCAATGTTTTTCTTGTAAAGTGTATGGAAGCTGGATGAATTAGATGCCAAAAACCAACCACTTTCATGTGGTATTGTACAGAAAGGACAACTTTTTTTCTCCTCCATTTGAAAATGTGGGCGTTATCATCATTACTGTCTGATTCCAATCAATGCAAGTCATCAGAATCAGGTAATACACCAACTTATATTCTTGTCTTTGTGAAAGAAAGACATCTATATGTGTTACACATGCTTGTATTATTATTAAACACATTTAACTTGTTTACAAAAATGTCTCTTTCATAAATAAATAAATATAAATGATATATATAAATGAGGTAGATCCCCTCGAGTTGGTCAATTGAAAAGTAGCTCGCCTGCAGAAAAAGTGAGGGCACCCCTGTTCAACAGAATAATAGCATCTCCTATTGACTTCTTCGCTTTATGACACGGGTCTTAAATGGCTCTTTGAATGTCAAAGGATACCGATCCCAGAACCATGTATATCAAATGTCTCCGGATGCTTCAGCCGCCACCCGCCCGGATCTAATTAAAATCTATTTTTTCGTCATGTCACCCGCCCGACCCCGCCGCGGATGAGACCGCAAACCGCGCATCTCTAGTGACCACACAATGCAGAGAAGGTAGGTAGTGTGCGGGTAAAGATATGTTGACTGGGTGAAAGAAGGAGGCACCAGTTTGACTCCAGGATACAGAGAAGGTAGGTAATGTGCAGGTAAAGATATGTTCTCTGGGTGATGGCAGGAAGCACCAGCGTGTATGGGTGACAGACAGAAGCACCAGTGTGACCCCAGGATGCAGGGAAGGTAGTTAATGTGCAGGTAAAGATATGTTGTCTGGGTGATGGCAAGAAGCACCAGCGTGACCACACAATGCAGAGAAGGTAGGTAGTGTGCGGGTAAAGATATGTTGACTGGGTGAAAGAAGGAGGCACCAGTTTGACTCCAGGATACAGAGAAGGTAGGTAATGTGCAGGTAAATATATGTTGTCTGGGTGATGGCAGGAAGCACCAGCGTGTATGGGTGACAGACAGAAGCACCAGTGTGACCCCAGGATGCAGGGAAGGTAGTTAATGTGCAGGTAAAGATATGTTGTCTGGGTGATGGCAAGAAGCACCAGCGTGACCACACAATGCAGAGAAGGTAGGTAGTGTGCGGGTAAAGATATGTTGACTGGGTGAAAGAAGGAGGCACCAGTTTGACTCCAGGATACAGAGAAGGTAGGTAATGTGCAGGTAAAGATATGTTGACTGGTTGAAAGAAGGAGGCACCAGTTTGACTCCAGGATACAGAGAAGGTAGGTAATGTGCAGGTAAAGATATGTTGTCTGGGTGATGGCAGGAAGCACCAGCGTGTATGGGGGAAAGAAAGAAGCACCAGTGTGACCCCAGGATGCAGGGAAGGAAAGTAATGTGCAGTCAAAGATATGTTCTCTGGGTGATGGCAAGAAGCACCAGCGTGACCACACAATGCAGAGAAGGTAGGTAGTGTGCGGGTGAAGATAAGTTGACTGGGTGAAAGAAGGAGACACCAGTTTGACTCCAGGATACAGAGAAGGTAGGTAATGTGCAGGTAAAGGTATGTTGTCTGGGTGATGGCAGGAAGCACCAGCGTGTATGGGTGAAAGAAAGAAGCACCAGCGTGACCCCAGGATGCAGGGAAGGTAGGTAAAGTGCAGGTAAAGATATGTTGTCTGGGTGATGGCAGGAAGCACCAGCGTGTATGGGTGAAAGAAAGAAGCACCGGTATGACCCCAGGATGCAGGGAAGGTAGGTAAAGTGCAGGTAAAGATATGTTGTCTGGGTGATGGCAGGAAGCACCAGCGTGTATGGGTGAAAGAAAGAAGCACCGGTATGACCCCAGGATGCAGGGAAGGTAGGTAAAGTGCAGGTAAAGATATGTTGAATGGGTAAAGGCAGGGAACACCAGCAAAAGTCTCGTCCATCGTTGCTTGCAGCTTTCATTATTAATGTAATTGAAGTTTCATTTACTGGACTATTACCAGTCAACACATTCTATACCATGCAAATAACCAACAATCATTCAATAATTACACATCCATGACACCGCAGGTGGCGACGTTTCAGTCTTGCAGATTAGAGTCCGCCATTTGCGCCTTCATGCGCTTGATTTTGAGCGTGTAATATTCCTCCTGCAGCTTGAGGACCGCCTCCTGTCTTCTCAGCACAGACATCTCCAGGTCCATTCTGTCCTGCAAGGTGCTGCCGTGCGGCGCGGGTGCAGACGGCGAGCAGGGGGAGCGGGACTGTTCTCCGGACGCCGCAGGGTAATGAGCGCTGAACTGTACGCCGAGTGACTTGGGGACGGTGGAATAAGATGTTGTTTTGTGTCCCGGCGGATCTGAAGCGTAGCCTGGGAGGACAGGATCGGCCTGCTCGTGTTTACTTTCAAGATGTTCTCCTGTGGGGAACGTTCCATCTTTATCGCCACTAAAAAGGACAGAAAAACATATTGGTTGCAAAATTCCACATGAGTATTTTAATTGTTGTTGCATGATAGGTAAGCACAAAATAACATTATATCGTAAATTTTACTTTTATTCTAAGCTTTGAAACCTCCGACTTACCAACCCTGTTTCCATATGAGTTGGGGAATTGTGTTAGATGTAAATATAAACAGAATACAAAGATTTGCAAATCCTTTTCAACCCAAATTCAATTGGATGAACTACAAAGACAAGATATTTGATGTTCAAATTCATAAACTTTATATATTTTTTTGCAAATAATAAATAACTTAGAATTTCATAACTGCAACACATGCCAAAGTAGTTGGGAAAGGGCATGTTCACCACTGTGTTACATCACCTTTTCTTTTAACAACACTCAATAAACGTTTGGGAACTGAGGAAACTAATTGTTGAAGCTTTGAAAGTGGAATTCTTTCCCATTCTTGTTTTATGTAGAGCTTCAGTCGTTCAACAGTCCGGGGTCTCCGCTGTCCTATTTTACGCTTCATAATGCGCCACACATTTTCCATGGGAGACAGGTCAGGACTGCAGGCGGGCCAGGAAAGTACCCGCACTCTTTTACTATGAAACCATGCTGTTGTAACATGTAGCTTGGCATTGTCTTGCTGAAATAAGCAGGGGCGTCCACGAAGAAGACGGCGCTTAGATGGCAGCATATGTTGTTCCAAAAGCTGTATGTACCTTTCAGCAATAATGGTGCCTTCACAGATGTGTAAGTTACCCATGCCTTGGGCACTAATGCACCCCCATACCATCACAGATGCAGGCTTTTGAACTCTGCCTCGATAACAGTCTGGATGGTTCGCTTCCCCTTTGGTCCGGATGACACATTGTCGAATATTTCCCAAAAGAATTTGAAATGTGGACTCGTCAGACCACAGAGCACATTTCAACTTTGCATCAGTCCATCTTAGATGTACTTAGGCCTAGAGAAGCCGGCGGCGTTTCTGGATGTTGTTGATAAATTGCTTTCGCTTTGCATAGTAGAGCTTTAACTTGCACTTACAGATGTAGCGACCAACTGTATTTAGTGACAGTGGTTTTCTGAAGTGTTCCTGAGCCCATGTGGTGATATCCTTTAGAGATTGATGTCGGTTTTTGATATAGTGCTGTCTAAGGGATCGAAGGTCACGGTCATTCAATGTTGGTTTCTGGCCATGCCGCTTACGTGGAGTGATTTTTCCAGATTCTCTGAACCTTTTGATGATATTATGGAGCGTAGATGTTGAAATCCCTAAATGTCTTGCAATTGCACTTTGAGAAACGTTGTTCTTAAACTGTTTGACTATTTGCTCACACAGTTGTGGACAAAGGGGTGTACCTCGCCCCATCCTTTCTTGTGAAAGACTGAGCATTTTTTGGGGAAGCTGTTTTTATACCCAATCATGGCACCCACCTGTTCCCAATTAGCCTGCACACCTGTGGGATGTTCCAAATAAGTGTTTGATGAGCATTCCTTAACTTTATCGGTATTTATTGCCACCTTTCCCAACTTCTTTGTCACGTGTTGCTGGCATCAAATTCTAAAGTTAATGATTATTTTGCACAAAAAAAAAAAGTTTATCAGTTTGAACATCAAATATGGATTTTTTGTAGCATATTCAACTGAATATGGGTTGAAAATGATTAAATATTAAATACAGTTGTTAATTCAAATTAATACTTGGGCCTACTGCGCTACTGTATTTCAATGTTGGATATGTTGAGAACTAAGTTTTTTCTAAGGTGTTACCGCTGGGTTTTGGGGCATTTGCAGCATTTTGTGCGTGTTTGTGGCGCTTGGACAAGTCTACTAACAAACATGTATCACCTGTTGTGTTGACTTTCAATGATATCAAACGGCGTGGAGTCGTCTTCGTCTTGTTGGAGCGCCGCAGGGTTCATGACGGAGATGGCTATTTGGGTCAGGGCGCTCAACTGATCCAGAGACACGTCATCATCTGTGAGTAACAAAAATTGCATGTTTTAAGTTTTTGATTGCACAAATGGTTTCGAAACACTTGTGTTTGTAATAAGGGGTTCAAGGCCTACTGGAATGAGATGTTCTTATTTAAACGGGGATAGCAGGTCCATTCTATGTGTCATACTTGATCATTTTGCCATATTGCCATATTTTTGCTGAAATGATTTAGTAGAGAACATCCACGATAAAGTTCGCAACTTTTGGTGCTGATAAAAAAGCCTTGCCTATACCAGAAGTAGCAGACGATGTGCGCGTGACGTCACGGGTTGTGGAGCTCCTCACATCTGAACATTGTTTACAATCATGGCCACCAGCAGCGAGAGCGATTCGGACCGAGAAAGCAACGATTTCCCCATTAATTTGAGCGAGGATAAAAGATTTGTGGATGAGGAAAGTGAGAGTGAAGGACTAGAAAAAAAAAAAAAACTAGACGGCAGAGCAATTCAATCAATCAATCAATCAATCAATGTTTATTTATATAGCCCCAAATCACAAATGTCTCAAAGGACTGCACAAATCATTACGACTACAACATCCTCGGAAAAACCCACAAAAGGGCAAGGAAAACTCACACCCAGTGGGCAGGGAGAATTCACATCCAGTGGGACGCCAGTGACAATGCTGACTATGAGAAACCTTGGAGAGGACCTCAGATGTGGGCAACCCCCCCCCCCCCTCTAGGGGACCGAAAGCAATGGATGTCGAGCGGGTCTAACATGATACTGTGAAAGTTCAATCCATAGTGGCTCCAACACAGCCGCCAGAGTTCAGTCCAAAGCGGATCCAAGACAGCAGCGAGAGTCCCGTCCACAGGAGACCATCTCAAGCGGAGGCGGATCAGCAGTGTAGAGATGTCCCCAACCGATACACAGGCGAGCGGTCCATCCTGGGTCCCGACGAGCGGTCCATCCTGGGTCTCGACTCTGGACAGCCAGTACTTCATCCATGGTCATCGGACCGGACCCCCTCCACAAGGGAGGGGGGGACATAGGAGAAAGAAAAGAAGCGGCAGATTAAATGGTCTAAAAAGGAGGTCTATTTAAAGGCTAGAGTATACAGATGAGTTTTAAGGTGAGACTTAAATGCTTCTACTGAGGTAGGATCTCGAACTGTTACCGGGAGGGCATTCCAGAGTACTGGAGCCCGAACGGAAAACGCTCTATAGCCCGCAGACTTTTTTTGGGCTCTAGGAATCACTAATAAGCCAGAGTCTTTTGAACGCAGATTTCTTGCCGGGACATATGGTACAATACAATCGGCAAGATAGGCTGGAGCTAGACCGTGTAGTATTTTATACGTAAGTAGTAAAACCTTAAAGTCACATCTTAAGTGCACAGGAAGCCAGTGCAGGTGAGCCAGTACAGGTATATATGTATGTATATATGTATATAAAGGTATATACAGTACAGGCGTAATGTGATCAAACTTTCTTGTTCTTGTCAAAAGTCTAGCAGCCGCATTTTGTACCAACTGTAATCTTTTAATGCTAGACATGGGGGGACCCGAAAATAATATGTTACAGATGTAATTCAGATGTTATTAGACATATTTACCATGATAATTCTGGAAAATCCCTTTTCTGCTTATTGTGTTACTAGAGTTTTAGTGAGATTATATGGTGGTACCTGTACAACCTGAAGGTCGGAGGGGTGTGGTGACCGCCAGTGTCTACGAGGGAAGCCACGTTTCTCGACGAGGCGAAGGTAGCCGTTGAGGCCAGGCTGAGATTTTTTTTTTTTCCCTCCTCCACAGTGGAAGCATCCGACGGTCAGGGGTGGCCGGTGGGAGGAGGCAAGAGAGTCCGCAGCTGCGTCTTTGACAGGTGCAGGAGGAACGACGCAAGCTCTCCGCTCATGTCTAAGGTAAAAGCCGACTTATTACCACCATTTTCTCACCAAAACCTGCCGGTTGACATGTGGTAGGGAACCATGTTCGCTTGACCGCTCTGTTCCGTAGTAAAGCTTCACCGTCATCTTTCGGGAATGTAAACAATGAAACACCGGCTGTGTTTGTGTTGCTAAAGGCGGCCGCAATACACCGCTTCCCACCTGCAGCTTTCTTCTTCTACGTCCCCATTATTGATTGAACAAATTGCAAACGATTCAGCAACACAGATGTCCAGAATACTGTGGAATTATGCGATGAAAACAGATGACTTATAGCTGGGAACGGCCCTTCTCTGCCCTTCGCTAGGGACCCTCTTCGAAAAACGATCTTTCAAAATGATCGCTGCATAATACACTGTACTTTGTGTGTGTGGTCCAATCCAACCGTGTTCGCTTGACATCTCTGTTCCATAGTAAAGCTTCATCGTCATCTTTCGGGAATGTAAACAATGAAACACCGGCTGTGTTTGTGTTGCTAAAGGCGGCCGCAATACACCGCGTCCCACCTACAGCTTTCTTCTTTGACGTCTCCATTATTCATTGAAAAAATTGCAAAAGATTCAGCAACACAGAGGTCCAGAATACTGTGGAATTATGCGATTAAAACAGATAACTTATAGCTGGGAACTGCCTTTCGCAAGGGACCCTCTTCAAAACACGATCTTTCGAAATGATCGCCGCATAATACACTGTACTTTGTGTGTGTGGTCCAATCCAACCATGTTCGCTTGACATCTCTGTTCCATAGTAAAGCTTCACCGTCATCTTTCGGGAATGTAAACAATGAAACACCGGTTGTGTTTGTGTTGCTAAATTCAGCCGCAATACACAGCTTCCCAGCTACAGCTTTCTTCTTTGACGTCTCCATTATTGATTGAACGAATTGCAAAAGATTCAGCAACACAGATGTCCAGAATACTGTGGAATTATGCGATGAAAACATTTTATTTATAGCTGGAAACGGCCCTTCTCAGCCCTTCGCTAGGGACCCTCTTTGAAACATGATCTTTCAAAATGATCGCCGGTTAATACACTGTACTTTGTGTGTGTGGTCCAATCCAACCGTGTTCGCTTGACCACTCTGTTCCATAGAAAAGCTTCACCGTCATCTTTCGGGAATGTAAACAATGAAACACCGGCTGTGTTTGTGCTGCTAAAGTCGGCCGCAATACACCGCTTCCCACCTACAGCTTTCTTCTTTGATGTCTCCATTATTAATTGAACAAATTGCAAAAGATTCAGCAACACAGATGTCCAGAATACTTTGGAATTATGAGATGAAAACAGATGACTTATAGCTGGGAACGGCCCTTCTTTGCCGTTCGCAAGGGAACCTCTTCGAAACACGATCTTTCAAAATGATCGCTGCATAATACACTGTACTTTGTGTGTGTGGTCCAATCCAACCGTGTTCGCTTGACATCTCTGTTCCGTAGTAAAGCTTCACCGTCATCTTTCGGGAATGTAAACAATGAAACACCGGTTGTGTTTGTGTTGATAAAGGCGGCCGCAATACACAACTTCCCACCTACAGCTTTCTTCTTTGACGTCTCCATTATTCATTGAAAAAATTGCAAAAGATTCAGCAACACAGAGTCCAGAATACTGTGGAATTATGCAATGAAAACAGATGAATTATAGCTGGGAACGGCCCTTCTCTGCCGTTCGCAAGGGACCCTCTTCGAAACACGATCTTTCGAAATGATCGCTGCATAATACACTGTACTTTGTGTGTGTGGTCCAATCCAACCGTGTTTGCTTGACCGCTATGTTTCATAGGGGTGGTATAGCTCGGTTGGTAGAGTGGCGGTGCCAGCAACTTGAGGGTTGCAGGTTCGATTCCCGCTTCCGCCATCCTAGTCACTGCCGTTGTGTCCTTGGGCAAGACACTTTACCTACCTGCTCCCAGTGCCACCCACACTGGTTTAAATGTAACTTAGATATTGGGTTTCACTATGTAAAGCGCTTTGAGTCACTAGAGAAAAGCGCTATATAAATATAATTCACTTCACTTCACTTCACCGTCATCTTTCGGGAATGTAAACAATGAAACACCGGCTGTGTTTGTGTTGCTAAAGGCGGCCGCAATGCACCGCTTTCCACCTACAGCTTTCTTCTTTGACGTCTCCATTATTCATTGTACAAATTGCAAAAGATTCAGCAACACAGAAGTCCACAATAGTGTGGAATTATGTGATGAAAACAGACGACTCATAGCTGGGAACGATGCTGGAATTAAATGTCCTCTACAATGAGTGACATTACGCGCACGTGTCATCATACCGCGACGTTTCAGCTTGATACTTCCGCGCAAAATTTAAAATTGAGATTTAGTCAACTAAACCGGCCGTATTGGCATGTGTTGCAATGTTAATATTTCATCATTGATATATAAACTATCAGACTGCGTGGTCGCTAGTAGTGGCTTTCCGTAGGCCTTTCAATACTTACCTGCACCTGCTTGCATCTTCTGTCTCTTGATCTCCTCCCGGGATTTGGCCAGCAGATTCTCCCACTTTTTGCTGCAGTCGGACACGGTTCTTTGCATTAGAGGGAAAGCCGTGTTGATTGTGTGGGTTATCTCCTCCCAAGCCTGGCGTTTGTCATACAAACCACTGATGCACTTCCCTCTGATGACTTCTTTCCTTTCATGCACCAGCTGAGCCAGGAGGTAACACTCCTGGTCGGTCCAGTTGGGTCTGCGCTTCCTGCTGGACATTGCCTCAAGTTGGAATGGCATGATCAAATAATATCTGGTAATTACAGATTATTGTATATTTGGAGCACAATAAAAATACCACACAGGAAAGATAAAAGATCTGAATTAAGAATAAATAACCCAAAATTAAGTCATTCTTACATCCTAAAAGATGAAGTCCTAAACACGCGACTACTAATTTTAAGGCGGAAAAAACCTTTTAAGGAAGATTATAAGCCATCTGCTCTGCAGAACAACGGTGTCGCGGTTTAGTGACGTCACGTCCTGGTGACGTCACGTTCTTTTGACGTGTCGGTTTGTTTACACCGCCGCTAACATGGCCGCGGACATAACTCTGCTGTTTAAAGCCAGCGTCAAGACCGTCAAGACCAGGAACAAGGCGATAGGCATTGGCTTGGATTCGGCGAAGGATGAGATGTTCAAGAGGAGCCGAGCCAAGGGTGGCTTTTCTCCGAAGGCCAAAGAAGTGGTGAGTCACTGCTCGAGCTAGCTGGAGCTAACCAGGCTAACACGTCATTAATAGTCATAGATAGCAGAGTTACTTGCTTTTAGTTACACACTTGTTAACTGCTAACACGCATTATGAAGCGTTATTTAAGCTGCTTTTTAATTAAAACACTTTTTAAGGTAATTTAATAGCCGTTATCATCCATCACTGAACATACGGTCGGCGGTCACTTCTTTAGGTACACCTGTGGTCACTTCTTTAGGTACACCTGTCGTCACTTCTTTAAGTACACCTGTGGTCACTTCTTTAGGTACACCTTTGGTCACTTCTGTAGGTACACCTGTGGTCACTTCTGTAGGTACACCTGTGGTCACTTCTGTAGGTACACCTGTAGTCACTTCTTTAGGTACACCTGTGGTCACATCAGTTGTTAATTATTAAGGTACACCTGTGGTCACTTCTTTAATTACACCTGTAGTCACTTCTTTAGGTACACTTGTAGTCACTTCTTTAGGTACATCAGTGGTCAATTCTTTAGGTACATCAGTAGTCACTTCTTTAGGTACACCTGTGGTCACTTCTTTAGATACTTTTGTGGTCACTTCTTTAGGTACACCTGTGGTCACTTCTTTAAGTACACCTGTAGTCACTTCTTTAGGTACACCTGTGGTGACATAAGTTGTTAATTATTAAGGCACACCTGTGGTCACTTCTTTAATTACACCTGTAGTCACTTCTTTAGGTACACCTGTGGTCAGATCAGTGGTCACTTCTTTAGGTACACCTGTGGTCACTTCTTAAGGTACACCAGTGGTCAATTCTTTAGGTACACCTGTGGTCACTTCTTTAGGTACATCTGTGGTCACTTTAGATACATCAGTAGTCACTTCTTTAGGTACACCTGTGGTCACTTCTTTAGATACATTTGTGGTCACTTCTTTAGGTACATCTGTGGTCACTTTAGATACATCAGTAGTCACTTCTTTAGGTACACCTGTGGTCACTTCTTTAGGTACACCTGTGGTCACTTCTTTAAGTACACCTGTAGTCACTTCTTTAGGTACACCTGTGGTCACATCAGTGGTCAATTATTTAGGTACACCTGTGGTCACTTCTTTAATTACCCCTTTAGTCACTTTTTTAGGTACACCTGTAGTCACTTCTTTAAGTACACTAGTGGTCACTTCTTTAATTACACCTGTAGTCACTTCTTTAGGTACACCTGTGGTCACATCAGTTGTTAATTATTAAGGTACAGCTGTGGTCACTTCTTTAATTACACCTGTAGTCACTTCTTTAGGTACACCTGTAGTCACTTCTTTAGGTACACCTGTGGTCACATCAGTGGTCACTTCTTTAGGTACACCTGTGGCCACTTCTTTAGGTACATCAGTGGTCAATTCTTTAGGTACACCTGTGGTCACTTCTTTAGATACATCAGTAGTCACTTCTTTAGGCACACCTGTGGTCACTTCTTTAGGTACACCTGTGGTCACTTCTTTAGGTACACCTGTAGTCACTTCTTTAGGTACACCTGTGGTCACATTAGTGGTCAATTATTTAGGTACACCTGTGGTCACTTCTTTAATTACACCTGTAGTCACTTCTTTAGGTACACCTGTGGTCACATCAGTGGTCAATTATTTAGGTACACCTGTGGTCACTTCTTTAATTACACCTGTAGTCACTTCTTTAGGTACACCTGTGGTCACATCAGTAGTCACTTCTTTAGGTACACCTGTGGTCATTTCTTTAGATACATCAGTAGTCACTTCTTTAGGTACATCTGTGGTCACTTACATCACTAGTCACTTATTTAGGTACATCTGTGGTCACTTCTTTACGTACATCTGTGGTCACTTCTTTACGTACATCAGTGGTCACTTCTTTAGGTACATCTTTGGTCACTTCTTTAGGTACATCTGTGGTCATTTATTTTGATACATCAGTAGTCATTTCTTTAGGTATATCCTTGGTCACTTACATCAGTAGTCAATTCTTTAGATACACCTGTGGTCACTTTTTTAGGTACACCTTGAAACCGATACCGAGAATTTCCGATATTACATTTTAAAGCATTTATCGGCTGATGTTATCAGACATCTCTAGTTAACAGTTTGTACCGAACCTATTTCTATTGAAAACAACTGCCAACATTTGGTTGATAACATAGTTAAAATGTGTTTAAGTATATTAATGCAAGTCCTTAATTGTCCTAGAAAACAAAGGCCTTAATTAATATCTCCCTATGAGTTACATTCTAATAGTTACCATCTTCTCAAAGTGGTGGATCTGCACTGTGGAAAAGTGTGTTCTCATACCATTCTTAAAATTCTACAGACCACAGGATATAAATTGTAATCAAGAAATGTCACCTTCTACTTTTAAAAGTCTTCTCTTTCTCTTACATCGTTTTCCTTTTTATTTATTTTGAGGTTTTGAGGCAACATTAATACTTGGCCTCAATCTAACACTGACCATGTCTTGGTTTTATTGCCATGTTTTCACGTGATAAAAATAAATAGACATGTTCAAGTTGCTAGCAACGGCTCGTTGGTCACATGTTTTGCAGATCAGCCTACATTTATCCGGGTTTTTTTTCATCCACAGAAAATAACTATTTCTCCCTCTATCTGGCACCAATTCTTCCTCGAGTTTTGTTGGTTTACTTTGTCCATCTGCGCAATGTTGACATCCACGCTCCCGTCGGCTCTCCTTCTTTTTATGTCAGGGTGTACAAAGTGCGGCCCGGGGGCCATTTGTGGCCCCCAGCTAATCATTTACCGGCCCGCCACACATTCTGCAGAAATTGCAAAACTGATAGTATTGCAAAAATTGAAAAAAAAACATTTAAAAAATGTGGAATGAGGTGAAATCTAATTAGAAAAAGTGGCAATGTTGACACAAAGCTGCCATGCAGGCAGTTTTTTTTTTTTTCCTTTTGTCTTTATTTTCTTTTCTTTTTCTATTGCTAAAAAAAAGGACAAAAAAAATCTATGTCATAATGAATTATTACTTAAAAATGATCACTTTAAAATGTTTTATGTGGGAAAAATATTGCATATGTTGTGTGGTTGCCATATAAAAACATCAAAGTTTCGACCAAAGAGCATAAAACAAACAAAATAATAGTTCAAACTTAAAATCGACATATATATCGGAAGTTGATCTTGAAATTTAAGTGTTAAAAGTTAAAAAAAAACTAATAAAAATGCATAACTTTATGAGTGGGGAACCTTTCGGATCTCAAATATATTTAGTAGGATTTATTCAACTTTTCACTGTAATTACTCAAAAATATTAAATAATTAAAATCAATGGTGTCCTGCATTATTGATCTTTGAGGGCTTTAATTACTAAATAAAGGAACTCTCCTGAAGGAATCAATAAAGTACTATCTATCCATCTAAATACTGCATATTTCAGTTTTACTATAAAAAACAAAGTTGTCTTTGACAGAAAAGGAATAAAACCTTATTTGTTTTCTTTTATATCAACCTCAAGTTGATATAAATATTTACTGTAAGCATTAAATAAATAATAATAATTGACTTATTTTTAACATTTTAGTGACTGAAACCCTCTATGCTTCCCAGGATCCTTAAATATTAAAAAAAAAAAATCCATATATTTTGCTATGGTTTGAAAATGAAAAATATCCAAATGGCCCCCGCATGCTTAATTTTTTCCAGGTGCGGCCCTCTGTGGAAAAAGTTTGGACACCCCTGTTTTAATTGATTTGGCAAAGTAGCCGCGTTGCCGCAGCCCAGACTTGAAAATGACGACATAAACAATAAAGAATGATGTCATGTTATGTTGTTTTAACATAAATATCAGACATTTGTATTCCTTTCAAATGTATGCTTGATTCGAGAATGAGGGAAACAGTCTTGATTACAATTATAATAATAATAAATCCTGCTGAAAACCAATGTCCACTACAGTGGACATTTTCCTATTATGCATTGATTGATTGAAACTTTTATTAGTAGATTGCACAGTACAGTACATAATCCGTACAAACTGACCACTAAATTGTAACACCTGAATAAGTTTTTCAACTTGTTAAAGTCGGGGTCCACGTTAATCATTTCATGGCAGCTGATTTTTATTTGACAGTTATTGAAATATCTTGTGTGACATCATGCACAAAAGTGCACTTTATTTGTTTTAAACTATTGTAGTGGCGTTCTGTACCAAAAGTAAACTTTAATTTAGTGTTGTTTTGATATGTCATCTTAGTGACATCATGCCCAAAAGTGCACTAATAGCTTGTTTTAAAATGTCTCTGACAATCTTGCACTTTCTGTTTTGGAAATGACATGAATGTTTGTGCCACTGCTTTATAACTGTTTAATAAATACACTTTTAGTTCTGATTTCCCTCTCTGCATGAAAGTTTAAAAGTAGCATATATTAATGCAGTATGAAGAAGAATGTTTGAATGTAGACACATAGAATCATCATACTGCTGTGATTATATGCATCAAGTGTTCATTTAAGGCTAAGGCAAAACATCCAGATACATATGTTGTATCGTGACATGGCGTAAAAATATCTAGATATTAATAAAAGGCCATATCGCCCAGCCCTAATTGAAGCATTTTTTGTTAACAGAGATTAAGAGTCCATTTTCATTGTTGTTGTTGTTTACTTATTTAGGATAATTGAACATGGTTCTTCAAATTACAATGATAATAAAACTAGTACTAAATTAAAGTTTATTGCATTTCATCATCATTCATTTAATAATTTCTTTTTATTTCTTTCATGAAAATGCATATGTATTTTCAAAGTTTCAACAATTAATTTCCTCAGTTCCCAAACATTTATTGAGTGTTGTTAAAAGAAAAGGTGATGTAACACAGTGGTGAACATGCCCTTTCCCAACTACTTTGGCACGTGTTGCAGCCATGAAATTCTAAGGTTTTTATTATTTGCAAAAAAAAACAAAAAACTTATGAGTTTGAACATCAAATATCTTGTCTTTGTCGTGCATTCAACTGAATATGGGTTGAAAAGGATTTGCAAATCATTGTATTCTGTTTATATTTACATCCAACACAATTTCCCAACTCATATAGAAACAGGGTTTGTACTACCTTCATTCATTGTCGTGTCCATTCCAAGAGTGGTTACCGGGAGATGTAGTCATTTTCTATATCGCACAGAGACAACCCCGCAATATATCGAGTATATCGGTAAATCGCCCAGCCCTAAACCCTAGGCTATTTCGTATTGATCTGAATTCAATTTTGATTCAAAAGTGTGTGATCGGGTGAGAATACCGTATATAGGCGGTATAGCTCAGTTGGTAGAGTGGCCGTGCCAGCAACTTGAGGGTTGCAGGTTCGATTCCCGCTTCCGCCATCCTAGTCACTGCCGTTGTGTCCTTGAGCAAGAAACTTTACCCACCTGCTCTCAGTGCCACCCACACTGGTTTGAATGTAACATAGATATTGGGTTTCACTATGTAAAGCGCTTTGAGTCACTAGAGAAAAGCGCTATATAAATATAATTCGCTATTTCCTTGAATTGCCACCGGGTATATATTATGCGCCTGCCTAGAATTACCGCCGGGTCAAACTCGTTTCGCAAAATATTATTTTTATTAGCACGTCTAGAGTTTCCGCCGGGTCAAACTCGTCACGTCACGAGTGACACTTCACCTGATTTCAGGCTGATTTCAATCATTTGAAATCGCATATTAAGAGCTATTCAGTAAGATTTAAGGTCCAAGCTATTGAATATGCTAAAAAGAACAGTAAGCAGCTATGTTCTATTAATATACCGTAGCTGCGTGTGTCAAATATGAGTCATCAAATGACTCCCGCCTCCTGGTGGTAGAGGGCGCTAGTGATCCTCTTTGCGACTACTCGGCTGCAGACGAAGTGACAACAAGCAGCAAGAGTGTTTATTTTTTCCTCTCGCTTGCACTTTTAACATGGAGTATTACATATCTAAAATAAAACTGCTTTCTAAACTGGACTTTCAATCGAAGCAGGAGGTAATAAATGAAGATCTCCATCGAGACAGAGAGACTTTTAAAACTGATGAAAGATAAGGAAGACTTCTATAAACAAGTTATCGATGCTTTTGATCAGAAGGAGCTGCGCATGGACTTCATTTATAAGTAAAGGTAAGACCATAATAACGTTTTTTTAATTAAATGTGCTTTTCATGATGGTATCCTTACATCACACTCAAATTTATAAGCGCAAGCCTAATTTTATCGCATGCCTTTGGTAAACGCCGGAGTGAGAAGAGGTTTTAAAATAATTAGCAATTCAAGGAAATACGGTTGTCATTTTCTATATTGCACAGAAACAAAGTTGCAATATATCGATATACATCGCCCAGCGCTAGGCCCAAGGCTATTCCGTTTTGATCGGAACGAATTTTCGATTCAAACGCGTGTGATCAGGTGAGACTATTCCAAATGGGGTGTTTCCGTGAAGCATTTTTTTTTTCATCCGGTTAGGCTTTTAATGGGATTAAATGTGTCCGTGTGCACACAGCTTATGTGAGAAGTCAACAACATCCTTGACAAAACAGGCTCTATCTGCCAATGGTTTTCATGGGCATCGATTGGCATTCTCCCGGAAAAAAATGCCCTTTTCAATTTGACGAGGGGTTCCGCTTAGACAGCAAGGAGTCCTTCGCCTAACACGAGCTGCATGAAAACAAACCACTTCAAAGGTGCCTTGAAGAACCACTTTACATTTCCCTCAGGGAGTCTGGACTTTAAGTTGTGCCCGATGTCAGCCATCAGTCAGAGACAAACACGAGCCGACTCACCTCAGCTCTGCACAAGCGAGTTTTTGTCAAGTTGTGTTCCGTTGGTATTAGAAAGGGCGGTTTAATAAAAGCAGCGGCGCTGATTCAAAGAAACCCAAATCTAGCCTGTGGTGCCTGCCTCCTGGTCTCTGCTGCCTCACTCACATATCATCTCCAACCATCTCAGTGGAGAAATTTAAATTGCCAGTTCGGAATGTCCCGACTGCTTACGGTTCTGTTGCGGTTTTTCTCCTCCATCTGACACGGGACAAGCGTGTTTCTTTGTCCTCTCTTCACATGCACGATTCCATAAACACACTGCAATAACATTTTCTTTCTGCTCTCCAACAATTTCTCGGGGGAAAGCCGATCCTCCCAAGAGCCAGTGATTAAAGGTGGAAGATCAAAAGAGAGAAAATATTAAATTAGGTCCCCGGCAACAATGTTGACGGCCGGCACCTAACGTGCAACAGATGTGGGTGCCCTTGGAGACCTGCGCTACTCTCCCAGTTCTCACAAAAATACAGTGGGGCAAAAAAAAGTATTTAGTCAGCCAGCGATTGTGCAAGTTCTCCCACTTAAAATGATGACAGAGGTCTGTAATTTTCATCATAGGTACATTTCAACTGTGAGAGACAGAATGTGAACAAAAAATCTAGGAATTTTAAAGAATTTATTCGTAAATTATGTTGGAAAATAAGTATTTGGTCAACCATTCAAAGCTCTCACTGATGGAAGGAGGTTTTGGCTCAAAATCTCACGATACATGGCCCCATTCATTCTTTCCTCAACACGGATCAGTCGCCCTGTCCCCTTAGAAGAAAAACAGCCCCAAAGCATGATGTTTCCACCCCCATGCTTCACAGTAGGTATGGTGTTCTTGGGATGCAACTCGGTATTCTTCTTCCTCCAAACGCGACGAGTTGAGTTTATACCAAAAAGTTCTATTTTGGTTTTATCTGACCACATGACATTCTCCCAATCCTCCGCTGTATCATCCATGTATCCATTTTGGTATAAACTCAACTCGTCGTGTTTGGAGGAAGAAGAATACTGAGTTGCATCCCAAGAACACTACACCTACTGTGAAGCATGGTGGTGGAAACATCATGCTTTGGGGCTGTTTTTCTGCTAAGGGGACAGGACGATTGATCGGTGTTAAAGGGGAACATTATCACAATTTTAAAAGGGTTAAAAACAATAAAAATCAGTTCCCAGTGGCTTGTTGTATTTTTTTATTTTTTTTGAAAAATTTTACTGGTCCCGGAATATCCCTAAATAAAGCTTTAAAGTGCCTTATTATCGCTATCTTCGAAACAACTATCCATTTCCCTGTCACGTCATACAGTGCTGCCAATACAAACAACATGTCGGTTACCACAGCAAGATATAGCGACGTTAGCTCGGATTCAGACTCTGATTTCAGCGGCTTAAGCGATTCAACAGATTACGCATGTATTGAAACAGATGGTCGGAGTATGGAGGCAGATAGCGAAAACGAAATTGAAGCTATTGAGCGAATAGCTATTGACGCTATTCGGCCATAGCGTGGGTGTACCTAATGAATTGGCCCATAGCATGGCTGCCTTATTAGCATCGCCGGTAAAATGTGCGGACCAAACGATCAGGACTTTCGCATCTTGTGACACTGGACCAACTTAAATCCGTCGATTGGTAAGTGTTTGTTTCGTATTAAATGTGGGTATCTCGTTTCAAATGTACATACAGCTAGCGTAAATAGCATGTTAGCATCGATTAGCGTAGCATGTTAGCACCGATTAGCTGGCATTCATGCCGTGACCAAATATGTCTGATTAGCACATAAGTCAACAACATCAACAAAACTCACCTTTGTGATTTCGTTGACTTAATGGTTGCAAATGCATCTGCAGGTTATCCATACATCTCTGTGCCATGTCTGTCTTAGCATCGCCGGTCAAATGTGAAGACACTCTGGCACATTCAATGGGGGTCTGGCGGCAGATTTCTTGCCAGTAGTGCAACTTGAATCCCTCCCTGTTAGTGTTGTTACACCCTCCGACAACACACCCACGAGGCATGATGTCTCCAAGGTTCCAAAAAATAGTCGAAAAAACAGAAAATAACAGAGCTGACACCCGGTGTTTGTAATGTGAAAATGAAAATGGCGGGTGTGTTACCTCGGTGACGTCACGTTCTGACGTCATCGCTAAAAGAGCGATAAACAGAAAGGCGTTTAATTTGCCAAAATTTACCCATTTAGAGTTCGGAAATCAGTTAAATAAATACATGGTCTTTTTTCTGCAACATCAAGGTATATATTGACACTTGCATAGGTTTGGTGATAATGTTCCCCTTTAAGGAAAGAATGAACCGGGCTATGTATCGTGAGATTTTGAGCCAAAACCTCCTTCCATCAGTGAGAGCTTTGAATGGTTGACCAAATACTTATTTTCCACCATAATCCATCCATCCATCATCTTCCGCTTATCCGAGGTCGGGTCGCGGGGGCAACAGCCTAAGCAGGGAAACCCAGACTTCCCTCTCCCCAGCCACTTCGTCTAGCTCTTCCCGGGGGATCCCGAGGCGTTCCCAGGCCAGCCGGGAGACATAGTCTTCCCAACGTGTCCTGGGTCTTCCCCGTGACCTCCTACCGGTTGGACGTGCCCTAAACAGGTGTTTCGGGTGGCATCCTGACCAGATGCCCGAACCACCTCATCTGGCTCCTCTCCATGTGAAGGAGCAGGGGCTTTACTTTGAGTTCCTCCCGGATGACAGAGCTTCTCACCCTATCTCTAAGGGAGAGACCCGCCACACGGCGGAGGGAACTCGTTTGGGCCGCTTGTACCCGTGATCTTATCCTTTCAGTCATGACCCAAAGCTCATGGGTCATGACCGAAACGTAGATCGACCGGTAAATTGAGAGCTTTGCCTTCCGGCTCAGCTCCTTCTTCACCACAACGGATCGGTACAACGTCCGCATTACTGAAGACGCCGCACCGATCCGCCTGTCGACCTCACGATCCACTCTTCCCTCGCTCGTGAACAAGACTCCTAGGTACTTGAACATCTCCACTTGGGGCATCCACCATAATTTACTAATAAATTCTTTAAAATTCCGACAATGTGAATTCCTGGATTTTTTTTTCCACATTCTGTCTCTCACATTTGAAGTGTACCTATGATGAAAATGACAGACCTCTGTCATCATTTTAAGTGCGAGAACTGCTGACTAAATACTTTTTTGCCCCACTGTACAAGACATTCAGTCTGACACAAATACGCAGAGATTTTGCGGGGGGGTTTCTTTGCTCTTTTAAAACAAAACAAAATCAAAACAGAGAAGGGCTTTCTCCAATTTGGGTTTGGTCGGGGGAATCTTGTCCCTCAAAGGGGTCGCTTGAGGCCACTGTGATCTTCATTTCACTCCCCACAGCATGCGTCCCTTCTCAAGTTTAAACGGAGGAGGTCACTTGAAAACGGTTAAATTGTGTGTAGAGAATAGGGCTCTGCTCCCTGCTGTGCTTTTAGTATTGGCATTCCAATCTGGCCTCGTTCTTGAACATCTTTAAAGGCCTACTGAAATGAGATGTTCTTATTTAAACGGGGATAGCAGGTCCATTCTATGTGTCATACTTGATCATTTCGCGATATTGCCATATTTTTGCTGAAAGGATTTAGTATTTTGATTGATTGATACTTGTATTAGTAGATTGCACAGTTCAGTATATATTCCGTACAATTGACCACTAAATGGTAACACCTGAATAAGTTTTTCAACTTGTTTAAGTCGGGGTCCACGTTAATAATCAATTCATGGTACAAATATATACTATCAGCATAATACAGTCATCATACAGGTTAATCATCATAGTAGAGAACATCGACGATAAAGTTTGCAATTTTTGGTGCTGATAAAAAAGCCTTTTCTGTACCGGAAGTAGCAGACTATGTGCGCGTGATGTCACGGGTTGTGCAGCTCCTCACATCTGAACATTGTTTACAATCATGGCCACCAGCAGCGAGAGCGATTCGGACCGAGAAAACGACAATTTCCTCATTAATTTGATCGAGGATGAAAGATTCGTGGATGAGGAAAGTGAGAGTGAAGGACTAGAGAGAGAAAAAAAAAAGACTATACAGTGGGAGGGATTCAGATGTTATTAGACAAATTTACTAGGATAATTCTGGAAAATTCCTTATTTGCCTATTGTGTTACTAGTGTTTTAGTGAGATTATACGGTCGTACCTGTACAACTTGAAGGTCGGCCCCGCACCTTTCTTCAGCACCAGTCGACGGGTGGTGGCAATGCCCATCTCTGCCCTTCGCAAGGGACCCTCTTCAAAACACGATCTTTCGATCTTTTATTAGTAGATTGCACAGTTCAGTACATATTCCGTACAATTGACCACTAAATGGTAACACCTGAATAAGTTTTTCAACTTGTTTAAGTCGGGGTCCACGTTAATAATCAATTCATGGTACAAATATATACTATCAGTATAATACTGTCATCACACAGGTTGATCATCATAGTAGAGAACATCGACGATAAAGTTTGCAACTTTTGGTGCTGATAAAAAAGCCTTTTCTGTACCGGAAGTAGCAGACGATGTGCGCGTGACGTCACGGGTTGTGGATCTCCTCACATCTGAACATTGTTTACAATCATGGCCACCAGCGGCGAGAGCGATTCGGACCGAGAAAACGACGATTTCCCCATTTATTTGATAAATGATAAACGGGTTGTACTTGTATAGCGCTTTTCTACCTTCAAGGTACTCAAAGCGCTTTGACACTACTTCCACATTTACCCATTCACACACACATTCACACACTGATGGAGGGAGCTGCCATGCAAGGCGCCAACCAGCACCCATCAGGAGCAAGGATGAAGTGTCTTGCTCAGGACACAACGGACGTGACGAGGTTGGTACTAGGGACCCTTGGGTTGCGCACAGCCACTCTCCCACTGCGCCACGCCGTCCCAATCGAGGATGAAAGATTTGTGGATGAGGAAAGTGAGAGAGAAGGACTAGAGAGAGGAAAAAAAAAAGACTATACAGTGGGAGCGATTCAGATGTTATTAGACAAATTTACTAGGATAATTCTGGAAAATAGCTTATCTGCTTATTGTGTTACTAGTGTTTTAGTGAGATTATACGGTCGTACCTGTACCTTTCTTCAGCACCAGTGGACGGGTGCTGGCGATGCCCATCTCTGCCCTTCGCAAGGGACCCTCTTCGAAACACGATCTTTCGAAATAATCGCTGCATAATACACTGTACTTTGTGTGTGTCTGGTCCAATCCAACCGTGTTCGTTTGACCGCTCTGTTCCATAGAAAAGCTTCACCGTCATCTTTCGGGAATGTAAACAATGAAACACCGGTTGTGTTTGTGTTGCTAAAGCCGGCCGCAATACACTGCTTCCCGCCTACAGCTTTCTTCTTTGACGTCTCCATTGTTCATTGAACAAATTGCAAAAAATTCAGCAACACAGATGTCCAGAATAGTGTGGAATTATGCGATGAAAACAGACGACTTATAGCTGGGAACGATGCTGGAACAAAATGTCCTATAAAATGCGTGACGTCACGCGCACGAGTCATCATACCGCAACGTTTCAGCAGGATACTTCGGCATGAAATTTAAAATTGCAATTTAGTAAACTAACCCGTATTGGCATGTGTTGCAATGTTAATATTTCATCATTGATATATAAACTATCAGACTGCGTGGTCGGTAGTAGTGGCTTTCAGTAGGCCTTTAAAGTAACAACTACAACTACAACCTAGGTGTATACTTGTTTTTATGCTTTCTGAGCTCACTATGTCTACTACTTGCTGTACATATCCTACTAAGTCAGACCTACACTGTTACTATGTCCATTTCTCTGGTGATATAATTGTTGATGACTGAAGTGCTGATATCAACCAAACCTAACCACCTTACACATCCCACATCCCGAATTGTAAATAAAGTAAATAATTCAATGTATATACTCTGATGATTAATTTGTGTGATGACTGTATTATGCTGATAGCATATATTTGTACTTGCAAATATATACTATTTGGGGGGCAAGGGGGAGGAGTATATTTATAGCTAGAATTCACTGAAATTTAAGTATTTCTTATTTATGTATCATTTATTTACACATAACACTCTACTCATTGTTGTACAAACCCCGTTTCCATATGAGTTGGGAGATTGTGTTAGATGTAAATATAAACGGAATACAATGATTTTCAAATCCTTTTCAACCCATATTCAGTTGAATGCACTACAAAGACCAGATATTTGATGTTCAAACTCATAAACTTTATTTTTTTTTTGCAAATAAAACTTAACTTAGAATTTCATGGCTGCAACATGTGCCAAAGTAGTTGGGAAAGGGCATGTTCACCACTGTGTTACATCACCTTTTCTTTTAACAACACTCAATAAACGGTTGGGAACTGAGGAAACTAATTGTTGAAGCTTTGAAAGTGGAATTCTTTCCCATTCTTGTTTTATGTAGAGCTTCAGTCGTTCAACAGTCCGGGGTCTCCGCTGTCATATTTTACGCTTCATAATAGCGCCACACATTTTCAATGGGAGACAGGTCTGGACTACAGGCGGGCCAGGAAAGGACTCACACTCTTTTTTTACGAAGCCACGCTGTTGTAACACATGCTGAATATGGCTTGGCATTGTCTTGCTGAAATAAGCAGGGGCGTCCATGAAAAAGACGGCGCTTAGTTTGCAGCATATGTTGTTCCAAAACCTGTATGTACCTTTCAGCATTAATGGTGCCTTCACAGATGTGTAAGTTACCCATGCCTTGGGCACTAATGCACCCCCATACCATCACACATGCTGGCTTTTGAACTTTGCCTCGATAACCGTCTGGATGGTTCGCTTCCCCTTTGGTCCGGATGACACAATGTCGAATATTTCCAAAAACAATTTGAAATGTGGACTCGTCAGACCACAGAACACTTTTCCACTTTGCATCAGTCCATCTTAGATGATTTCGGGCCCGGAGAAGCCGGCGGCGTTTCTGGATGTTGTTGATAAATGGCTTTCGCTTTGCATAGTAGAGCTTTAACTTGCACTTACAGCTGTAGCGACCAACTGTATTTAGTGACAGTGGTTTTCTGAAGTGTTCCTGAGCCCATGTGGTGATATCCTTTAGAGATTGATGTTGGTTTTTGATATAGTGCTGTCTGAGGGATCAAAGGTCACGGTCTTTTATTTTTGGTTTCCGGCCATGTCGCTTATGTGGAGTGATTTTTCCAGATTCTCTGAGCCTTTTGATATTATGGAGCGTAGATGTTGAAATCCCTAAATTTTTTGCAATTGCACTTTGAAAAACTTTGTTCTTAAACTGTTTGACTATTTGCTCACGCAGTTGTGGACAAAGGGGTGTACCTCGCCCCATCCTTTCTTGTGAAAGACTGAGCATTTTTTGGGAAGATGTTTTTATACCCAATCATGGCACCCACCTGTTCCCAATTAGCCTGCACACCTGTGGGATGTTCCGAATAAGTGTTTGATGAGCATTCCTCAACTTTATCAGTATGTATTGCCACCTTTCCCAACTTCTTTGTCACGTGTTGCTGGCATCAAATTCTAAAGTTAATGATTATTTGCAACAACAAAAAATCTTTTATCAGTTTGAACATCAAATATGTTGTCTTTGTAGCATATTCAACTGAATCTGGGTTGAAAAGGATTTGCAAATCATTGTATTCTGTTTATATTTACATCTAACACAATTTCTCAACTCATATGGAAACAGGGTTTCTATTTGTACCGTGGATTGATTAACGTGGACCCCGACTTAAACAAGTCGAAAACTTTATTCAGGTGTTACCATTTAGTGGTCAATTGTACGGAATATGTACTGTATTGTGCAATCCACTAATAAAAGTTTCAATCAATCAATAGCGACCGGGGGCACAATTCTGCAAAAAGCTTATCGCTATTATCATCCTGCTATTCTCAAGGACAATTCTTTCACACCCAAACACGTGCACCATGTTGAGTGTGCGTGTGCTTACATTTGAAAGACATCACATTATTTTGATGATTATTGTCATTATTGTTTAGACCCATAATTTTCTTGTTGAGCAAACATTTCCAACGGTCTTTGTGAGAGTTCCCAGAAGGACGGTTTTTAAATATAACTGAAACTAAACGTAATCTAAGAAGTCAAAAACACTCACTCGCTCCACAGATAAAATCTGTTTATTAATGAGCTCATGAATGCAGAGCCAATTTGCCCTGGCCAGCTAGACTCCGTTGTGATGAATTGTCGTCATTCCTGCTAATAAGACTGCAGCATGAGTTTTTAATTAAAAGGTTGTTTGTTAGCAATCCAGTGTATTTAAGTAAAATAAAAAAATAAATTACATCATTTAGAAATTAAATCGCATGCCAATGTGAATCGAGATCACATTTTTGTGCAGCCTCAGTAATGACACAAGTCTTCCAGTTTCAATCATTTCAATAATTTTTAGGAGAACTGGCTTACTATTTATTATTATATTGCGTGTGAGGGCTGTGTTTACGAGCTGTGTTGGTTGTTACATTTAAATCAAAGCATTCACTATGTCTTCTCGTTCATATACTTTTTACATTTTCTTTTAGTCAGTCACAGTGGTCAGGTGGCCCTTCTAAAGAAGACTGCAGATGACAGGCGTAATGTGTTACGTAAACATTCCATCCGGTATACCGAAAATATTGTGTGACTAAAAGAAAAATGGAAAAGTATATTAAATAGTAGCAGTTAGTAAGCGCAGTGGTTCTCAACCTTTTTTCAGTGATGTACCCCCTGTGATAGTTTTCTTAATTCAAGTACCCCCTAATCAGAGCAAAGAATTTTTGGTTGAAAAAAAGAGCTAAAGAAGTCAAACACAGCAGTATGTCATCAGTTTCTGATTTATTAAATAGTGGTCTTTCTTGAACTATTTGGAAAAAAGATATAAAAATAAGTAAAAACTTGTTGAAAAATAAACAAGTGATTCAATTATAAATAATGATTTCTACACATAGAAGTAATCATCAACTTAAAGTGCCCTCTTTGGGGATTGTAATAAAGATCCATCTGGATTCATCAATTTAATTATAAACATTTCTTCACAAAAAAATAAATCTTTAACATCAATATTTAGGGAACACGTCCACAAAGAATCTAGCTGAATTTTGCATTGTTGCATTTCTTTTCACAGTATTAACTTACATTCATATTTTGTTGAAGTGTTATTCAATAAATTAATTTTACAAAAGATTTTTGAATTGTTGCTATTTTTAGAATATTTTAGGATAAATCTCACCTACCCCTTGGCATACCTTCAAGTACCCCCATTTGAGAACCGCTGAGTTCGAGGACACAAAACTATATACATAAATATATATATATATATAACACAAATATATATATATATATATATATATATATATATATATATTTGTGTTATATATAATAATATATTAATAATAATAATAGCTAGCAGTTAGTTAGCGCACACACAAATATATATATATATATATATATATATATATATATATATATATATATATATATATATTTGTGTTATAATAATATAACAAGAATAATAGCAGTTAGTTTGCGC
>NC_084626.1:44626113-44648613 GCF_033978795.1 Nerophis ophidion
ATAATGAATTATGTCATTTCTGACTTAGAAATGTTGTGACAATGTTGAATACTTGGTTATGTCACTAGTTAGTCATTTAGACTTTATCCTATTATATCCTTGGTTATGTCACTAGTTGGTCATTTAGACTTTATCCTATTATAGGGTTTTTTTCCTTTTTTTCCTATATCACATAATTTTTTGTTTTACTCATTTATTTTGTTTATATACTTTTCTTTTTACAAAAATATTTGGACATTTTTTTTCTCTCAGTACCTGTATTATTTTTTTCACTATCAAATATATATATATATATATATATATATATATATATATATATATATATATATATATATATCTTAATTAGATTATCCAGAGAATAGTGCTCGATACCGTGGTAGAGCACAATATATGTATAAGTGGGAAAAATCACAAGACTACCTTATCTCTACAGAACTGTTTCATGAGGGGTTCCCTCAATCATCAGGAGATTTTAATGGAAGCATTCACATACCATGGTTTATCTAGAGCACAGAGTGGGTGGGTACAGGCAGGTGTAGGAGCTTTGTGATTGGCTCATGTGTTACCTAGGAGGTGTTTCTGTCTGTGACGGCATGCTGATATAATTTCACTGCACTTGTTGAGGGATGACAGGTCTGGGTGATATATAATAAACAGTTTCTCTTTCAATCATAGGTTGCATCTTTTATTACCACTGTTGTAAGGTGTGCTGGATGCAAGAATTTGCCAAGTTATTGAATATTCCACATTATTGTCTTTGAGGTTTCAAATGTGCTTGCTGAGTTCTGTAGAATTCCGCAAGGTCTGGTTTCAAAAAGAAGCCTTGTGATTGATTATTCCATCTTGTTTTGAACGCTCCTTCGGCTAATCCTACGTACGTGTCCGATGTGTTAATGTCCTTGCGTGTTACCTTTGCTTGGTAAAGGACTGATGTTTGTAAGCACCCCCCGTTGAGAGGGCAATCAGGTTTCCTGCGGCAGTTGCATTCCTTATTGGTTTCCGAGTCGTTCAGTCTGGGGGTGGGCAGTCCATTTGCAATTGCTTTATTGCGATTTGAAATAATTTGTTGTATGTTATTCATACAGCGTTAGCTCAATTTAACGCTGTTCTTGATAAATACTTTTAAGTGAATTATATTTATGTGGCGCTTTTCTCTTGTGACTCAAAGCGCTTTACATAGTGAAACCCAATATCTAAGTTACATTTAAATCAATGTGGGTGGCACTGGGAGCAGGTGAGTAAAGCGTCTTGCCCAAGGACACAACGGCAGTGACTAGGATGGCAGAAACTGGGATCGAACCTGGAACCCCTCAAGTTGCAGGCAGGGCCACTCTACCAACTGAGCTATATTGCCTTTTCTTAGGGTGTTGCCTTTGGGGAAGTGTTTGTCGATCAGAGTGAGGAACTTGTGGCCAATATTAGTTGAGACGTTTTTGCTGTATGGGGGGTTGTACCAGATGGTGTTGTTTTGTTTTCTGCTCTTTATAGGTTGGTTCCCTGGCGTGGGTTCATAGGTGAGGGTGAAGTTGTATCCGCTTTCATCAAGTGCTTTCTGGTATCCACCCCATACCGGAAAAGCGGGATAATTGTCTTTTAAAATGGTAAACAACTTGATTGGTCTGAATGAGTTGAAACGGTTGGATGTTAAAATGTTTCTAATCGGTGAAGGAATGTTGAATATTACACAATTCCTGGAATTTCGGGAAAACCGGGAATTTTGAAAAAAAAACTTGGCGAAAGAGTAACTTGAATTTCCAGGACGGAAACTGTGTTGTAAATAGAATGGTTTGAATCGGTTGAAAACATGTGGAAATGGTAGAAGTTTGAAAAATGGCCGATCCATTTTGAATGGGAAAAAATGTCCCGGAAAACCTGGAATTCTGGGAAATCTGGGAATTTTGGGAATTTGTCAAAGGAAAGCCTGCGATTTCCAAGTCAGTTGAACGGTTTGAAGTTGGCACACTTTGAATGGGGTGAAAAATGTGGAAATGGTGGAAGTTTGAAAAATGGCCGATCCATTTTGAATAGGAATTTCCCAAAAATTTTAAATGGTCCACAACTTGATTGGTCTGAATGAGTTGAAATGTTTCTAATCGGAAGTAGTAACATGTTGAATTGAGAAATGTTATTATGGAATTCCTGGAATTTCGGGAAAACCGGGAATTTTTCCAGTTAAAAACAACTTCATTTTTCTGTCCTAAATAAGAGGAATAATTTGACAGTGGGACCCTTGAAATGCGTTGACAAATGTGGAAAGAGTCGTCGCCAGAAAAAAGGGATAGAATAGGGCTATGGAAAACCAGAAATCCTGGAAAATCCTGGAATTTTTTTTAACTTGGAAAAAGAGTAGTTTGAATTTGCAGGATGTTGGAATGTGTTGGAAGTGGAATGGTTTGAATCGGTTGAAAATATTTGAAAATGGTGGAAGTTTGAAAAATGGTCGATACATTTTAATAGGAATTGCTCTACCGCCCGCGCGGTGTAATTGTCATGAGTTTTTATGAGTACCTTTGATTAGTGTTTATTTTGCTAATCTGGCTGACCTAAGCCTTGATAATAATCGTTGTGCTTTCATGTCATTTGTCAAACTGTGTGTTGGTTGGATATGATTATTAAATATGACTCAAATCAATAGTAATATTAAAAACTAATTAATATTCAATGGGCTCAGTTGTGGATTATGGAAGCGAGTAATAACCTGTAAATTAATGATGATTAATTTAAATCTGATTCAAAAATGTGTCATTCGGCAGCACTTCTTTTTTGTATTTTGTATTTAACACAGCGGGAAATGAAGATAATGCAACATGTCAGGACATCTGCCTGCCTGGTGAAAGACGTGTGCTGTGGAAGACGACATCTGGCACTTGGATGAAGTGGATTGGGTTTCTTGGGGGCCGCACTCCTCAGGGGCCAGAACCTGCCTGCCTGCCTGGTTAGTCTATGACTTACATGTGTTTGTGACTGTATGTACTGTGTAAATACGTGTGTGTGTGTGTGTGTGTGTGTGTGTGTGTGTGTGTGTGTGCGTGTGTGTGTGTGTGTGTGCGTGCGTGTGTGTGTGTGTGTGTGTGTGTGTGTGTGTGTGTGTGTGTGTGTGTGTGTGTGTGTGTGTGTGTGTGTGTGTGTGTGTGTGTTTCCACCCTTCTTGAGGCATGAAGAAGGAAAAGTATCTTCCATATGAGGAGGAAGTGATGACATAAATCATGGTCCCAATAACATTGCATCTAATTGACAATGTTTCATTAGTGTCTCCTCCACCTTCCTGGGCCGTGTGTCTCCTCCTCTTCCTCCACCTTCCTGGGCCAGGTGTGTCTCCTCCTCCTCCTCCTCCTCCTCCTCCTCCTCCTCCTCCACCTTCCTGGTCCGCGTGTCTCCTCCTCTTCCTCCACCTTATTTCACCTTCCTGGGCTGTGTGTTTCCTCCTCCACCTTCCTGGGCCATGTGTCTCCTCCTCTTCCTCCACCTTCTTGGGCTGTGTGTCTCCTCGTCTTCCTCTACCTTCCTGGGTCGTTTTTCTCCTCCTCCACCTTCCTGGGCCGTGTGTCTCCTCCTCCTCCACCTTCCTGTTGGTTTCCTCCTCTACTTCCACTTTCCTGGGCCATGTGTCTCCTCCTCCTCCTCCTCCTCCTCATCCTCCACCTTCCTGAGCCGTGTGTCTCCTCCTCTTCCTCCACCTTCCTGGGCCGTGTGTCTCCTCCTCTTCCTCCACTTTCCTGGGCCGTGTGTCTCCTCCTCTTCCACCACCTTCCTGGGCTGTGTGTCTCCTCCTCTTCCTCTACCTTCCTGGGCCAGGTGTCTCCTCCTTTTCCTCCACCTCCTTCCACCTTCCTGGGCCGTGTGTCTCCTCCTCTTCCTCTACCTTCCTGGGCCAGGTGTCTCCTCCTCCTCCTCCACCTTCCTGGCCCGTGTGTCTCCTCCTCCTCCTCCTCCACCTTCCTGGGCCGTGTGTCTCCTCCTCTTCCTCTACCTTCCTGGGCCGTGTGTCTCCTCCTCTTCCTCCTCCACCTTCCTGGGCCGTGTGTCTCCTCCTCTTCCTCCACCTTCCTGAGCCGTGTGTCTCCTCCTCTTCCACCACCTTCCTGGGCCGTGTGTCTCCTCCTCTTCCACCACCTTCCTGGGCCGTGTGTCTCCTCCTCTTCCTCTACCTTCCTGAGCCAGGTGTCTCCTCCTTTTCCTCCACCTTCCTAAGATGTGTGTCTCCTCCTCTTCCACCACCTTCCTGGGCCGTGTGTCTCCCCCTCTTCCTCTACCTTCCTGGGCCAGGTGTCTCCTCCTTTTCCTCCACCTCCTTCCACCTTCCTGGGCCGTGTGTCTCCTCCTCTTCCTCTACCTTCCTGGGACAGGTGTCTCCTCCTTTTCCTCCACCTCCTTCCACCTTCCTGTGTGTCTCCTCCTCTTCCTCCACCTTCCTGGGTCGTGTGTCTCCTCCTTCTCCACCTTCCTGGGTTGTGTGTCTCCTCCTCTTCCTCCACCTTCCTGGGCCGTGTGTCTCCTCCTCTTCCTCCACCTTCCTGGGCCAGGTGTCTCCTCCTCTTCCTCTACCTTCCTGGGCCAGGTGTCTCCTCCTCTTCCTCCACCTCCTTCCACCTTCCTGTGTGTCTCCTCCTCTACCTCCACTTTCCTGGGCCTTGTGTCTCCTCCTCCTCCTTCTCCACCTTCCTGGGTTGTGTGTCTCCTCCTCTTCCTCCACCTTCCTGGGTCGTGTGTCTCCTCCTCTTCTACCACCTTCCTGGGCCGTGTGTCTCCTCCTCCTCCTCCTCCACCTTCCTGGGCCAGGTGTCTCCTCCTCTTCCTCCACTTTCCTCCACCTTCCTGGGTCGTGTGTCTCCTCCTCTTCCTCCACTTTCCTGGGCCGTGTGTCTCCTCCTCCTCCACCTTCCTGGGCTGTTTCTCCTCCTCTACCTTCCTGGGCAAGGTGTCTCCTCCTCTTCCTCCACTTTCCTCCACCTTCCTGGGCCGTGTGTCTCCTCCTCTTCCTCCACCTTTTTGGGCCATGTGTCTCCTCCTCTACCTTCCTGGTGGGCTGTGTGTCCTCCTCTTCCTGTACCTTCCTGGGCCAGGTGTCTCCTCTTCTTCCTCCACCTTCTTCCACCACCCTGGGCCGTGTGTCTCCTCCTCTTCCTCCACCTTCCTGGGTCATGTGTCTCCTCCTCTTCCTCCACCTTCCTGGGTCATGTGTCTCCTCGTCTTCCTCCCCCTTCCTGGGTCATGTGTCTCCTCCTCTTCCTCTACCTTCCTGGGTCGTGTGTCTCCTCCTCTTCCTCCACCTTCCTGGGCCGTGTGTCTCCTCCTCTTCCTCCACCTTCCTGGGTCATGTGTCTCCTCCTCTTCCTCACCTTCCTGGGTCATGCGTCTCCTCCTCTTCCTCCACCTTCCTGGGCCGTGTGTCTCCTCCTCTTCCTCCACCTTCCTGGGCCTTGTGTCTCCTGGTCTCTCCCTGAGAGCTGGGTGGAGCCGGCCTCAACCACGCAGGGAATTACATGGCTTAGTTCTCTCAACTTGACCCCGCTCCTAATTACTTGTCGACTAAGTCCTTGGGCTCCTACTGGAGTGTTGTGCTAACCTCCACTTGTCTGCTGTGTGTCCAAACACGGAGAAAAGAAAACAGCTTCCTCTGAAGCGAGGAGCTTAGTCTCCATTTTGTGTTCTCACAGGACCCCCCCCCCCCCCCCCCCAGCCCCCCCACAAAAAAAACAGCCATGCTCCCATGGAGGCAGACCTACTGTACCGCCAGAAAAGTGGCAGATGAAACAGTAAATGTGTCAAATAAAATATGAGAGTGAGACGTGCGATTAAGAACTGAAGCGTTTTAGGAACTATTTCTCACCAAACACATTTTAGGAGTGACTCTTTGACATTTTATGGCTTTTTTACTTGAGGGTGCCTCCTTTCAACGACGTGTTTATTAGGGGAGTCAGGAAAATAAATAGATTTTCGAATAATAATAAAAAACAAGAATCATGATTATTGTTTTTTAACGATTCTTGATCGATTAAAAAAAACTCCAAAAATTGATTTAAAAAAAAAAAAAAGTGTTTATGTTTTTTCCGAGCTGTTTTGCTGATTCTTAATGACAAAGATTCTTAACCAGTTATAAAATAAATAAAAAATCGATTTAAAATTAGATATTAGATTATTTTTTTCCAGCCACTCAGACAAATCATATTTTTGATGATGTACTTTATTATTGTAATGTTGACGATTTACTTTATTCTAATATTGTTGATGATTTACTTTATTATAGTATTGTTGATTATTTATTTTATAATAATATTGTTGATGATTTACTTTATTATAATAATGTTGATTACTTTATTATAATATTGTTGATAATTTACTTTATTCTAATAATGTTGATTATTGACTTTATTATAATATTGTTTATGATTTACTTTATTATAATAATGTTGATTATTTACTTTATTATAATATTGTTGATGATTTACTTTATTATAATATTGTTGATTATTTACTTTATTATAATAATGTTGATTATTGACTTTATTAGAATATTGTTTATGATTCACTTTATTATCATGTTGTTAATGATTTACTTTATTATCATGTTGTTGATGATTTACTTTATTATAATAATGTTGATGATTTACTTTATTATAATATTGTTGATGATTTACTTTATTATCATGTTGTTGATGATTTACTTTATTATAATATTGTTGATGATTTACTTTATTATAATATTGTTGATGATTTACTTTATTGTAGTATTGTTCATTTATTTTATTATTATATTATGATTTACTTTATTATCATGTTGTTGATGATTTACTTTATTATAATATTGTTGATGATTTACTTTATTGTAGTATTGTTAATCATTTATTTTATTATTATATTGTTTATGATTTACTTTATTATCATGTTGTTGATAATCTACTTTATTATAACAATGTTGATGATTGACTTTTATAATGTCTCTTTTTTAATTATAATGATGTTGACGATTTACTTTATTCTAATATTGTTGATGATTTGATTTATTGTAATAATGTTGATGCTTTACTCTATTATATTGTTGATGATTTACTTTGTGATGATAATGTTGATTCTTTACTTTATTATAATATTGTTGACGATTTACTTTATTATATTGTCTATGACTTACTTTATTATCATGTTGTTCTTGATTGACTTTACAATGATATTGTGTATGATTTACTTTATTCTAACATTGTTGATGATTTACTTTATTATCCATCCATCCATCCATCATCTTCCGCTTATCCGAGGTCGGGTCGCGGGGGCAGCAGCCTAAGCAGGGAAGCCCAGACTTCCCTATCTCCAGCCACTTCGTCTAGCTCTTCCCGGGGGATCCCGAGGCGTTCCCAGGCCAGCCGGGAGACATAGTCTTTCCAACGTGTCCTGGGTCTTCCCCGTGGCCTCCTACCAGCTGGACGTGCCCTAAACACATCCCTAGGGAGGGGTTCGGGTGGCATCCTGACCAGATGCCCGAACCACCTCATCTGGCTCCTCTCGATGTGGAGGAGCAGCGGCTTTACGTTGAGCTCCTCCCGGATGGCAGAGCTTCTCACCCTATCTCTAAGGGAGAGCCCCGCCACCCGGCGGAGGAAACTCATTTCGGCCGCTTGTACCCGTGATCTTATCCTTTCGGTCATGACCCAAAGCTCATGACCATAGGTGAGGATGGGAACGTAGATCGACCGGTAAATTGAGAGCTTTGCCTTCCGGCTCAGCTCCTTCTTCACCACAACGGATCGATACAACGTCCGCATTACTGAAGACGCCGCACCGATCCGCCTGTCGGTCTCACGATCCACTCTTCCCTCACTCGTGAACAAGACTCCGAGGTACTTGAACTCCTCCACTTGGGGCAGGGTCTCCTCCCCAACCCGGAGATGGCACTCCACCCTTTTCCTGGCGAGAACCATGGACTCGGACTTGGAGGTGCTGATTCTCATTCCGGTCGCTTCACACTCGGCTGCGAACCGATCCAGTGAGAGCTGAAGATCCCGGCCAGATGAAGCCATCAGGACTACATCATCTGCAAAAAGCAGAGACCTAATCCCGTGGCCACCAAACCGGAACCCCTCAACGCCTTGGCTGCGCCTAGAAATTCTGTCCATAAAAGTTATGAACAGAATCGGTGACAAAGGACAGCCTTGGCGGAGTCCAACCTTCACTGGAAACGTGTCCGACTTACTGCCAGCAATGCGGACCAAGCTCTTTATTATCAATTTGTTGATTTACTTTATTATAATATTGTTGCTGATTTACTTTATTATAATAATGTGGATTATTTACTTTATTATAATATTGTTTACGATTTACTTTTTATATTGTTTATAATTTACTTTATTATCATGTTGTTCGTGATTGACTTTACTATATCGTTTATGATTTACTTTATTAAAATATTGTTGATGATTTACTAAATGATAATGATGTTAATGATTTACTTTATTCTAACATTTTTGATGATTTATTTTATTATTTTGTTGATGATTTACTTTATTATAATATTGTTGATGATTTACTTTATTATAATAATATTGATTATTTACTTCATTATAATATTGTTTATGATTTACTTTTTATATTGTTTATAATCTACTTTATTATCATGTTGCTGATGATTGCATTTATTACAATATTGTTTATGATTTACTTTATTATAATGATGTTGATGATTTACTTTGTTATAATAATGTTAATGCCTTCCGCCCGATTGTAGCTGAGATAGGCGCCAGCGCCCCCCGCGACCCCGAAAGGGAATAAGCGGTAGAAAATGGATGGATGGATGGATTTAATTTATTATAATAGCATTGATGTTTTACTTTATTTTCATGTTGTTGACTTTAGAAAAGAGAAGTGTTGGATATATATTCATACACATATATATATATATATATATATATATATATATATATATATATATATATATATATATATATATATGTATATGTATATATATGTATATGTATATATATGTATATATATATATGTATATATATATGTATATGTATATATATATGTATATGTATATATATATATATATATATGTATATGTATATATATATATATATATATATATATGTATATATATATATATATATATATATATGTATATATATACATATATATACATATACATATATATACATATATATATATATATATATATATATACATATATATATATATATACATATATATATATATATATATATATATATATATATATGTATATATATGTATATGTATATATATGTATATATATATATGTATATATATATGTATATGTATATATATATGTATATGTATATATATATATATATATATATATATATGTATATATATATATATATATATATATGTATATATATATATACATATATATATATATATATGTATATATATATATATAATATATATATATATATATATATGTATATATATATGTATATATATATATACATATATATATATATATATATATATGTATATATATATATACATATATATATATATATATATATATATATGTATATATATATATATATATACATATGTATATATATATATGTATATATATGTATATGTATATATATGTATATGTATATATATGTATATGTATATATATGTATATGTATATATATGTATATGTATATATATGTATATATATATATGTATATGTATATATATATATGTATATATATATGTGTATGTATATATATATATGTATATGTATATATATAAATGTATATATATGTATATGTATATATATGTATATGTATATATATATGTATATATATGTATGTATATATATGTATATATATATATGTATATATATATGTATATGTATATATATAAATGTATATATATACATATATATATATATATCTATATATATGTATATATATATATATATATGTACATACAGTTACTTTACATGAAGTTGTCTTTTGGCCCTCAACCAAATTTCTTTTGCCCAATTTGGCCCCCAAGTCCAAAAGTTTGGACAACTTGCACCAGAGTCTGATATAAATCACATTTTATTTGCAGTGTAAACAGTCAGCTAGAAAAACTCAAAACTCTGATTTAAAAAAAGACAAAAACGATTTAGACCACTTTGGCCTTCAGTGTGGCCTCAACCTGAAGCGAAAAGATGAGTTTTGAAGCACTTTGGAGCATTTAGACCGGCAAAAAAAAAATGTATTGCGGGCTAAAGAATCCGGTTTGGTGTGCAGTGTGAACCAGGCCGATCAGATTTGAAAGCAGATTCATTTCAACGTCATATTTTCCTCAACTTCTGTCTTTTCTCACCGCAACTCGGACCACTTCTTGGTGAAGAAAGGACTCGGGGTTCAGTTTGCCCAAGTTGACATCTCCTCAATAAGCGTTTGACATTAAAAAAAAAGGGAAAAAAATAAGTGACAAGCTTCAGGGAGTGGAGACAACCTGTAGCAAATTAGTCTTCGTCAGGGCATATTGTTTTGAGATCTTTCCAGGCCTTTCTTGGCAGCCTCTCACATGTAATTATCTCCTCACAGACGACGATTAGTGCAACAACTTGGTGAGTTATGGACGCTAATGGCGGATAATAACTGTGGTGTGACAAAGAACACTCCGCACTCACAATATTCAGGTCTTTAAAGCATTTTTGTACTCGACTTCCTTCTCAGGAGAACCTTGCTGTTCTCTCACGGAGCCCATTTAACCAGAGTCGATTCATAAACCCAAATGAGGTCATTCCTGAAGGAATTGCGTGTGAAAAGGAGTAGTTTAAATTTGCAGGATGTTGGAATGTGTTGGAAGTGGAATGGTTTGAATCGGTTGAAAAATGTGAAAGTTTGAAAAATGTCACATTCATTTCAATGGGATTTTTCCAAAATTGATGGAATTTTGGGAAAAGCAGGATTTTTTGTTAAATGGTAAACCACTTGAATGGTCTGAAGTAGTAACATGTTGAATTGAGAAATGTTATTACAAAATTCCTGGAATTTCGGGAAAACCGTGAATTTTGACAAAAAAAAACTTTGCAAAAGAGTAGCTTGAATTTCCAGGATGGAAACTATGTTGAAAGTAAAATGGTTTGAATCGGTTGAAAAAATGTGGAAATGGTGGAAGTTTGAAAAATGGCCGATCCATTTTGAATGGGAAAAAATGTCCCGGAAAACCTGGAATTCTGGGAAATCCGGGAATTTTTGGAATTTGTCAAAGGAAAGCCTGCGGTTCCCAAGTCGGTTGACCAGTTTGAAGTTGGCACGCTTTGAATGGGGTGAAAAATGTGGAAATGGTAAAAGTTTGAAAAATGTCCCGGAAAACCTGGAATTCTGGGAAATCCGGGAATTTTTGGAATTTGTCAAAGGAAAGCCTGCGGTTCCCAAGTCGGTTGACCAGTTTGAAGTTGGCACGCTTTGAATGGGGTGAAAAATGTGGAAATGGTAAAAGTTTGAAAAATGTCCCGGAAAACCTGGAATTCTGGGAAATCCGTGAATTTTTGGAATTCCTCAAGTAGGACGAACAGTTTGAAGTTGGCACGCTTTGAATGGGGTGAAAAATATGGAAATGGTGGAAGTTTGAAAAATGGCCGATCCATTTTGAATGGGAAAAATATCAGGGAAAACCTGGAATTCTGGGAAATCCGGGAAGTTCTGGATTTCCTCAAGTAGGCCGGACAGTTTGAAGTTGGTAGGCTTTGAATGGGGTGAAAAATGTGGACATGGTGGATGTTTGAAAAATGGCCAATCCATTTTGATTGGGAAACATGTACAAGAAAACCTGGAATTCTGGGAAATCCGGAAATTTTTGGAATTTATCAAAGGAAAGCCTGCGATTCCCAAGTCGGTTGAACGGTTTGAAGTTGGCACACTTCGAATGGGGTGGAAAAATGTGGAAATGGTGGAAGTCTGAAAAATGGCTGATCCATTTTGAATGGGAAAAATGTCAGGGAAAACCTGGAATTCTGGGATATCCAGGAATTTTTGGAATTCATCAGGTAGGCTGAACAGTTTGAAGTTGGCATGCTTTGAATGGGGTGAAAAATGTGGAAATGGTGGAAGTTTGAAAAATGGCCAATCCATTTTGATTGGGAAAAATGTACCGGAAAACCTAGAGTTCTGGGGAATCCGGGAATTTTTGGAATTTGTCAAGGGAAAACCTGCGATTCCCGAGTCGGTTAAACAGTTTGAAGTTGGCACGCTTTGAATGGGGTGAAAAATATGGAAGGTAGAGCGCCCCAAAATCTGGAGAAGAAGCAGTTGAAAAATAAATGAATGAATATTGGTGTTGTAAAGCAAATGTGTGAAAGTTTCGGAGCATTCACACAACGATCTCTTTCTTCCGGCTCCTCTGATCAGACTCCTAATGAGCTTTTCAGTGAAACATTTGCAAACATGAAATGTGTTAGCTCTCGGGGGAACGTCAGCAAGGAGCCTCCAGGGAGCAGAAGGAGTTGATTGTATTATTGCCTAATAGCTTCCATAACCCCCCCACTAAAGTCTCTCTGGGCCCGGGGATTGTGTCTGGATTACATGGTAGCTCTGCTAATAATGTCAAACACATGAAGAGACCTGACCCTGAAAGGCGGCCACTGCCACACACAAAACCTGCACAAGGCGACCCCCAGCAAGAACGGATCGGAAATATGATTGGATTAATATGATTCATGTACGCGAAAACACAGCACGGGTGTACTTTGTAAACACTTGGCTTTTAAACGCTACTGACAAGTGTGTGCATGTGTGTGTGCGTGTTCTTGTAGTTCTACCCAACAAGGAAAAGTAGCTTCCCATGCGGACAACCACTGCATCTAATAGAGAGCCAAATACTAGAGTCCGTGAACATTGTTCCAAAGTCAGGATTTTTTTTGTTGATTTAATATGCGTACAAAAGTAAACATTGACCGTTGCAAAGGCAGCAGTGGATGATCAAGCAAGACAGCGGCTAAAGAGGGACTTGGTCAACATATGAAATAACAAGTGTGTGTTAGGACCCAAATCACGGTCCCAATACGGAATACCACTGCAATAGAGAGCCGATTACTAGCTAGAGTCCGTGAACATTGTTCCAAAGTCAGGATCAACATATGAAGTAACAAGTGTGTGTAAAAAAAATTTGAAGTGCTCCACCTCTGGCCAACATATGAAATAACAAGTGTGTGTAAGAAATTGAAATGCACCCCCTTTTGCCCAAAATGTATTAAAAAAAAAAATATATATATGTATTTAGAGACATACTGTAATAACTTGAAGTAAATTGTGTGTCTGTGTGTGTGTGTGTGTGTGTGTGTGTGTGCGTGTGTGTGTGTGTGTGTGTGTGTGTGCATACCTCAGTTCGCAGCACTGTACACCTCCCCTCAGGGCAGCACAGGGAGGCTGGTGCCAGAGAGTCTCACCTAAGTCAGGTTAGCCTGGGAACATCAACACACACACACACACACACACACACACACACACACGCCATGAGCTAATGAGCCATTATATTGTCATTAGTGTTTGATTTGCAGCACCCTGCATTCTACACGTCTGTCCAGTTTTCACACGGCTGTGTGTGTGTGTGTGTGTGTGTGCGTGTGTGCGTGTGTGTGTGTGTGTGTGTGTGAAGGCATTGTTTTCATTACAAGCCAAAAAAAACAACAACTCGCTGAACGGTCCTCATATGCAGCCACCCTGCCGACACACACACACACTGTCACTAACCCGGTGGTGCACTCATACTTTGAAGTCCCAAAACCCTGGAACTGGACCAGCCAGGTGATGATTGGAACTAAAAAGGTCAAACACACGTTGCCTTGTTGGTCAGGACAATATCCTTTGGCTTTAGTGGATCTAACATAATAGTGAGAGTCCAGTCCATTGTGGATCTAACATAAGAGTGTGAGAGTCTAGTCCATAGTGGTTCTAACATAATAGTTTGAGAGTCCAGTCCATAGTGGATCTAACATAATAGTGTGAGAGTCTAGTCCATAGTGGATCTAACATAATAGTGTGAGAGTCCAGTCCATAGTGGATCTAACATAATAGTGTGAGAGTCCAGTCCATAGTGGATCTAACATAATAGTGAGAGTCCAGTCCATAGTGGATCTAACATAATAGTGAGAGTCCAGTCCATAGTAGATCTAACATAATAGTGTGAGAGTCCAGTCCATAGTGGATCTAACATAATAGTGAGAGTCCAGTCCATAGTGGATCTAACATAATAATAGTAAGAGTCCAGTCCATAGTGGATCTAACATAATAGTGAGAGAGTCCAGTCCATAGTGGATCTAACAACAACTGAAGCACAGATAAGTGGTCCACCCTGGGTCTCAACTCTGGACAGCTAGCGCATCATCTGTGGTCACCTGTTAACCTCTCCACGCAGGAGAGGGGGGCAGAGCAGATGCGGGGCGGCAGATCAACTGGTCTATTTAAATTTTAGAGTATAGAAATGAGTATTAAGATGGAATTCAAGACTTTTCTGCGGCATCCAAACTGCGTTCTTGCAGTCGTGTTCTCTGCACTGCAAAATTTTGAGGCCAGGTGGTTAGAAAGTCCGCCATCTTGTGTGCTGTATTACTTAGACCTCAATCACGTGTACTTCAAGTATGCATCAACAATTGCCAGTTAAGAATGAAGGAGATGTGTTGTGTGAGGAAAACAATTAAAAATTAAAAAATAAAATAAAAATGAAACGACAAGTTTTGTTTGCTGTGGAAAAAGTCAGATTGAGAAAAAAGTCCCTTTTTTGCCATAAAAGGCCAATAAGGTAAATGACCTAAATGTTTCCACGCCGGCTTTTGTTCTGAAGAAATGAAAACGAGTGTGTCCTGTTTTCCCTGCACAACATTAATTGCCGACTACGTCAAAAAAAAAGTCACATGTTGTTAAAACAGCATGGGGATTTTTTTTTAAGGCTACATAAATAAACTTTGAGGGCAGCACGGTGGAGGAGGGGTTAGTGTGTCTGCCTCACAATACGAAGGTCCTGAGTAATCAGGGTTCAATCCCGGACTCGGTATCTTTTTGTGTGGAGTTTGCATGTTCTCCCCGTGACTGCGTGAGTTCCCTCCGGATTCTCCGGCTTCCTCCAACTTCCATAGACATGCACCTGGGGATAGGCCCCTCCCACCTCCAAAGACATGCACCTTGGGATAGGCCCCTCCCGCCTCCAAAGGCATGCACCTTGTGATAGGCCCCTCCCACTTCCGAAGACGTGCACCTGGGGATATGCCCCTCCCACCTCCACAGAGATATACCTGGGAATTTGCCCCTCCCACCTCCAAAGGCATCCACCTGGGGATAGGCCCCTCCCACCTCCACAGAGATATACCTTGGGATAGGCCCCTCCCGCCTCCAAAGACATGCACCTTGTGATAGGCCCCTCCCACTTCCGAAGACGTGCACCTGGGGATAGGCCCCTCCCACCTCCAAAGACATGCACCTGGGGATAGGCCCCTCCCACCTCCAAAGAGATATACCTGGGGAGTTTGCCCCTCCCACCTCCATAGATATATGCACCTGGGGATATGCCCCTCCCACCTCCACAGAGATATACCTGGGGATTTGCCCCTCCGACCTCCAAAGGCATGCACCTGGGGATAGGCCCCTCCCACCTCCAAAGACATGCACCTGGGGATATGCCCCTCCCACCTCTAAAAACATGCACCTGGGGATAGGCCCCTCCCACCTCCAAAGACATGCACCTGGGGATAGGCCCCTCCCACCTCCAAAGAGATATACCTGGGGATTTGCCCCTCCCACCTCCAAAGACATGTACCTGAGGATAGGCCCCTCCCACCTCCAAAGTTTGCACCTGGGGATTTGCCCCTCCCACCTCCAAAGAGATATACCTGGGGATAGGTCCCTCCCACTTCTAAAGACATGCACCTGGGGATAGGCCCCTCCCACCTCCAAAGACATGCACCTGGGGATAGGCCCCTCCCACCTCTAAAGACATGCACCTGGGGATACGCCCCTCCCACCTCCAAAGACATGCACCTGGGGATTTGCCCCTCCCACCTCCAAAGACATGCACCTGGGGATAGGCCCCTCCCAACTCCAAAGACATGCACCTGGGGGCAGGCCCCTCCCACCTCCAAATACATGCACCTGGAGATTTGCTCCTCTCTCCTCCAAAGACATGCACCTGGGGATTTTGCCCCTCCCACCTCCATAGATATATGCACCTGGGGATATGCCCCTCCCACCTCCAAAGAGATATACCTGGGGATAGGTCCCTCCCACTTCTAAAGACATGCACCTGGGGATAGGCCCCTCCCACCTCCAAAGACATGCACCTGGGGATAGGCCCCTCCCACCTCCAAAGACATGCACCTGGGGATAGGCCCCTCCCACCTCCAAAGACATGCACCTGGGGATAGGCCCCTCCCACCTCCAAAGACATGCACCTGGGGATAGTTTGATTGGCAACACTAAATGGTCCCTAGTGTGTGAATGTGAGTGTGAATGTTGATGGGGACTTGTCCAGGGTGTACGCCGCCTTCCGCCCAAATGGTGCTGAGATAGGCTCTAGCACCCCGAAAGGGAAAAGCGGTAAAAAATGGATGGATGGGAAGATTACATTTCCTGCAATTGGTGGGGGTGGGAGGAGTCTTTGCATATTTTCTGAGCCCTGGTCAGGCAGCGGCTTTTTGCGATCTGGATAGGAGGAAGAGGAGTCCTGATAGTTTTTTCGGTCCTCACCACTCTCTGGAGAGACTTCCAGTCTGAGGAATTGCAGGCTCTGATAGTAATACTATCATTCGAAATTTCATGTCAAATTTGATTACAAAGACCTCATTAAACGTTGGCAACTCTAGCTCACGGGGAAAAACGCTCACCTGGCGAGTCAGAGTTTGGCAGAGCCTCTGAACGAAAGAAGACCAGCCAGTCAGAGATTCCAGGTGAGAACAACCACAGGTGAATTCATCTCAGTGTGCACAAAGAGGAAGAACATTCCTGAGCTAAGTGTTTGTACCGTGAAAATTCCTAGAGAGGAATGAACTTAATTATAACTTTGACTCTCGTAACAGAGTATTGTCTTTAGCAGCTCTTCCCAAGAACTCTTCTCTAATGTCAGAAGCAGAATCGGAATCAGAAGAGTTTTTATTGCTAACGAGTTCACAAACTAGGAATTGTACATGGTGTAATGGTGCAAAATAAAACACTTGTAACACAGAATAGGTCATAAAATGAGCTGTAACTGAGTTATCAGATCTTGTTATCGTTCATGGGCCTGATGGTCGAGAGGAAAAAACTGTTCAGGTGGCATCTGGATGGACCGTAGTCTCCTGCCTGAGAGGGGTGAATAGTTTGTGTCCAGGGTTAGAAGAGTTAGCTGCGATCCGACCCACACGCCTCCTGGTCCTGGAGGAGAACAGGTCCTGGATTGATGGGAGTTTGCATCCAATAACCTTCTCCGCAGCGATGCTTGTCCCGAGCTTTGGCGCCGGGGAACCACACAAGGATGAAGGAGGTGAGGGTGGATTCCAGCGTCTCAGTCGGCACCTTGAGTTTCTTCAGCTGCTGCAGGAAGTAGAGTACATCCTCTGCTTGGCTTTCTTGATGAGGGAGCTGATGGTCGGCTCCCACTTGAGGTCCCGGGTGATGGTGGTGCCCAAGAAATGGATGGAGTCAACAATGGAGAGAGTCAATCAGGGTGAAGGTGGTTGGTGGGGCTTTGACTTTTCCTGAAGTCCAAGATCATCTCCACTGTTTTCCGGGCGTTCAGCTCCAGGTTGTTGAGGCTGCACCAGGACGCCACCTCTCTCCCGTAGGCAGACTCAAGTTCAGTAGCTCTTCGCGGGTGTTTGAGCATGTGAAGACGCAATTTACGCACAAAAACAAACCAAAATAGTGTTTGTTTACCATGCAACACATTGTTGTGGTGTGTTCTGGCAAAGGGTAGCTACACATGACCTGAAGCAAAGGCAGGAAGTGCTTGTTTGAACGGCACGCAGAAGATGAAATCGTCAAAATTGTGAAAAATGGAAATCCGGGACCTCAACGGAATTAATATGGAAACGACACGATTGTTGGAGAGATTTCAGAACCTTTGATGTGCGTACTTACCTTTTCTGACCGGCAAGTTCCCAAACAATATGACAAAAGAAAAAGTTGTACCAAACGATATAAAGTTAATGTACCTGTGATAGTCTCTGCATTCGACCCATCACCCTTGATCACCCCCTGGGAGGTAAGGCAGTGAGCAGCAGCTTACCTCCCAGGGGTACCTGGAGCTGAACGCCCAGAAAACAGAGGACTTCAGGAAAAGTCAAAGCCCCACCATCCTCCTTCACCCTGATTGACTCTCTCCATTGTTGACTCCATCCGTTTCTTGGGCACCACCAGGAGTGGAGCCTGCGATTTAATTTGACTCAACACGAGGAACCTTACCTGGCCCGGACACGGACAGGATTGACAGATTAATGGAATCATTTTGGGTGATTTAACCCCCAAAACCCCCAAGATTTCTCACTGTCATTCCATTGGGTTGACTTTTTTCTTGCCCTGATGTGGGATCTGAACCGAGAGTGTCGTTGTGGCTTGTGCAGCCCTTTGAGACACTCGTGATTTAGGGCTTGCGGAAGTCTCGCTGCACCTCCGGGTTCTTCGGACCACCAAAGATGGACATGACAGCCTCGTTCATCTTTGTGAACCATGACTTATTTTTCAATAAATGTTCTTTGGATTCCTGCTCAGTCAGTCTTGCTCTCGCTCTTGTTTCACCAACCACCATCAACGACTCCCCTCCTCCTTCCCAGGTGGGCCATCTACTCACCTGTTGCTGATCTCGAAGCCGGTCCTGGTATAAGTAAACATTGATTGATTCATTGATTGATTGAATTCCAACCCTTGATGCTGAGTGCCAAGCAGAGAGGTAATGGGTCCCGTTTTTATAGTCTTTGGTATGACTCGGCCGGGGGTTGGACCTCACGACCTGCCGATCTCAGGGCAGACACTCTAACCCAGGGGTCTCAGACAGAGGCGTTATTTTGCGGCCCTCACCTTAATATGAAAGTTTAATGTTAGTGCGGCCCGTGAGTTTTATATGAATGCCGCTTGACAGCGTTGTGTGCGCAGCTGACGGAATCTACCAAACACGGTGTGGTATGTGGCTCTCAAGGGCCGAACATTGACATCACTTGCGTGATGCAAGCAGAGAAACATTTTGCCGCTTTTCCACTACGTGGAGATGAGCGGTCCGGAAGCTTCCAAAGCACTCCGCGGAAGGACCGAGCAACAATACAAACCTGTGGCGCGCCGGACCCCAGCGCTGATGCTCCGACAGAGAGTCACTGGGCTAATCGGACGTGTAACATGTTAGTCGTGATATTAACACGTTCGGGGCTAATTGTCCTACCGTAACTGTAAACGCAACGGCAAACTCCCCTCCCCCTCTCTCCTGTTGACTCCAGACAGAGACGATTTTTGTTATTTGGGTCCAAAATGGCTCTTTCAACGTTCTGGGTTGCCTACCCCTGCATTGGTGGAAAAGCGGAAAATGAGTGAAAGCGACAGAAACGTTGCCATGGAAACGAGGGTTTTCTAACCTGCCTGGCTGCAAGCACACCGCGACACCTGTCCGTCAGAAATAACAATCCCCGATAACCTGGACCAATTCGAAACGTTCTTTTTTTGATTTGTTTTGTCTCCTTTGCATTGCCTCACATTACTTGATTCTCTTTTTTGTTCATTTATATTTTGATTTTATTTTGTGTTTTAAATAACAAAAATTTTAAGAAATCTTTTCTTGCGGCCCAGCCTCACCCGGACTCTGCATCCAGTGGCCCCCGGGTAAATTGAGTTTGAGCCACCTGCCTTAGAGCGTAGGGTGAAACTGTATGTGGCTCTCAAGGGCCGAATATTGACATCACTTGCGTGATGCAAGCAGAGAAACATTTTGCCGCTTTTCCACTACGTGGAGATGAGCGGCCCGGAAGCTTCCGAAGCACTCCGCGGAAGGTCCGAGCAACAATACAAAACTGTGGCGCGCCGGACCCCAGCGCTGATGCTCCGACAGAGAGTCGCTGGGCTAATCGGACGTGTAACATGTTGGTCGTGATATTAACACGTTCAGGGCTAATTGTGCTACCGTAACTGTAAACTCAACGGCAAGCCCCCCTCCCCCTCCCTCCCGTTGGCTCCAGACGGAGACGATTTTTGTTATTTGGGTCCAAAATGGCTCCTTTAACGTTTTGGGTTGCCTACCCCTGCGTTAGTGGAAAAGTGGAAAATAAGTTGCCATGGAAACGAGGGTTTTCCAACAAGCCTGGCTGCAAGCACACCGCGACACCTGTCCGTCAGAAATAACAATCCCCGATAACCTGGACCAATTCGAACCGTTTTTTTTTTTGTTTCATTTGCATTGCCTCACATTACTTGATTCTCATTTTGTTCATTTATATTTTGATTTTATTTTGTGTTTAAAATAAAAAATAAAGACGTTTAAAAACATATTTTTTAAGAAATATTTTCTCGCGGCGGCCCAGCCTCGGGTAAATTGAGTTTGAGCCCCCTGCCTTAGAGCGTAGGGTGAAACTGTATGTGGCGCTCAAGGGCCGGACATTGACATCACTTGCGTGATGCAAGCAGAGAAACGTTTTGCCGCTTTTCCACTACGTGGAGATGAGCGATCCGGAAGCTTCCAAAGCACTCCGCGGAAGGACCGAGCAACAAAACAAACCTGTGGCGCGCCGGACCCCAGCGCTGATGCCCCGTCAGAGAGTCGCTGGGCTAATCGGACGTGTAACATGTTAGTCGTGATATTAACACGTTCGGGGCTAATTGTCATACCGTAACTGTAAACGCAACGGCAAGCTCCCCTCCCCCTCTCTCCTGTTGACTCCAGACAGAGACGATTTTTGTTATTTGGGTCCAAAATGGCTCTTTCAACGTTCTGGGTTGCCTACCCCTGCATTGGTGGAAAAGCGGAAAATGAGTGAAAGCGACAGAAATGTTGCCATGGAAACGAGGGTTTTCTAACCTGCCTGGCTACAAGCACACCGCGACACCTGTCCGTCAGAAATAACAATCCCCGATAACCTGGACCAATTCGAACCGTTCTTTTTTAGTTTTGTTTTGTCTCCTTTGCATTGCCTCACATTACTTGATTCTCATTTTGTTCATTTATATTTTGATTTTATTTTGTGTTTTAAATAACAAAAATTTTAAGAAATCTTTTCTTGCGGCCCAGCCTCACCCGGACTCTGCATCCAGTGGCCCCCGGGTAAATTGAGTTTGAGCCACCTGCCTTAGAGCGTAGGGTGAAACTGTATGTGGCTCTCAAGGGCTAAATATTGACATCACTTGCGTGATGCAAGCAGAGAAACATTTTGCCGCTTTTCCACTACGTGGAGATGAGCAGCCCGGAAGCTTCCGAAGCACTCCGCGGAAGGACCGAGCAACAATACAAAACTGTGGCGCGCCGGACCCCAGCGCTGATGCTCCGACAGAGAGTCGCTGGGCTAATCGGACGTGTCACATGTTGGTCGTGATATTAACACGTTCAGGGCTAATTGTGCTACCGTAACTGTAAACGCAACGGCAAGCCCCCCTCCCCCTCCCTCCCGTTGGCTCCAGACGGAGACGATTTTTGTTATTTGGGTCCAAAATGGCTCCTTTAACGTTTTGGGTTGCCTACCCCTGCGTTAGTGGAAAAGTGGAAAATAAGTTGCCATGGAAACGAGGGTTTTCCAACAAGCCTGGCTGCAAGCACACCGCGACACCTGTCCGTCAGAAATAACAATCCCCGATAACCTGGACCAATTCGAACCGTTTTTTTTTTTGTTAAATTTGCATTGCCTCACATTACTTGATTCTCATTTTGTTCATTTATATTTTGATTTTATTTTGTGTGTAAAATAAAAAATAAAGACGTTTAAAAACATATTTTTTAAGAAATATTTTCTCGCGGCGGCCCAGCCTCGGGTAAATTGAGTTTGAGCCCCCTGCCTTAGAGCGTAGGGTGAAACTGTATGTGGCGCTCAAGGGCCGGACATTGACATCACTTGCGTGATGCAAGCAGAGAAACATTTTGCCGCTTTTCCACTCCGTGGGGACGAGCGGACCGGAAGCTTCCGAAGCACTCCGCGGACGGACTGAGCAACAATACAAACCTGTGGTGCGCTGGACCCCAGCGCTGATGCTCCGACAGACAGTCGCTGGGCTAATCGGACGTGTAAAATGTACACGTTCGGGGCTAATTGTGCTACCGTAACTGTAAACTCAACGGCGAGCCCCCCTACCCCTCCCTCCCGTTGGCTCCAGACAGAGACGATTTTTGTTATTTGGGTCCAAAATGGCTCTTTCAACGTTCTGGGTTGCCTACCCCTGCATTAGTGGAAAAGCGGAAAATGAGTGAAAGCGACAGAAACGTTGCCATGGTTTTCTAATATGCCTGGCTGCAAGCACACCGCGACACCTGTCCGTCAGAAATAACAATCCCCGATAACCTGGACCAATTCGAACCGTTTTTTTTGTTTGGTTTTGTTTTGACAAAGGAGGTACAAATAGAAGCTGGCCGATTGACATC